>NC_079452.1:40183190-40260690 GCF_903798145.1 Danio aesculapii | reverse complement strand
ACAAGAAAATGTTTGGGCACCCCTGGTCTACATCATGGGCACATTTTGCTGCTTGTGAGTTTGCTGGGACAGTTCTACACTTACACTGAAGGTAAAATCCCTCCCCCCAAATGTTTACATGTGTACAAAACTGTACGCATGTGAAGTAAAACAGAAAAAAACATTGTCGACATCATTATACATTATGATAGCTAATTCAACTAAATCGATGACATGATATTCACAATCGACGACCAGCGTAGATTCACACCACTAGTATTCACTCACTGGGATATGAATAGTTACTGTGACTTCAGTTCGTTCTAATCTTTGGAAGTGCATACAAAATCCCTTTGCTTTCACAGTGCATAAAACAACACAAACCTCTTCAAGGCCAGAGCTCCATCTACAATGATGGAGGATCAACGTCAACATTTTTCACAAGCAGCCATTGAAGTGCACACTGTCGTGATGCAAATCTGTTGCATATATTTGTGCAGGAATAAGACTGAAATTATTGATTACTCCGCTTGATTTTAGAATCAGCTTGTTCTTTTGGAAGACAAACACTCCATCTTTGAAACCTTGCAGTCCTTTGACATTCACAAACACTGTGCAGCACTGCACACTACATGAAAATAATATAAGATGAAAAGACACAATAGGGGGATCAATTTCGATAGCAGTTTCAGAAACTATACTATAGCAAAGGGTTAGTTGTCAAACTTTTCTCAGCCCACAGCCCTTGTGAAAACCCCAGCAGCTGACACACAGCTCCCCCGTACATTGTGGCTTTTTCTCAACTGTCAATCACATTGAAAAAAATGGGAATTGCAGGAAATACGCACGAATGTTTGAAAATGGTAAACCCAGAGGGCTTTAGGCACTCAGGCTTTCTAAATGCCAGAGCACAAGCTGACGTACAGCGCTTGAAACATTTACATAGTGAAGTGCGCACAGCTGTACACAATGGCAAACGTGTGTATTTTGTGCATGCTCGCAGCTGAGCTGATAACACTCTGTGTATGAGAATGCATAGAGAGTATGTGATGCCCGACAAAGAGAGTCTCTGCATTCATGGGAGGACACACGCGGTTCCCTTCAGAGCTGTTCCCCTCTCAGCTGGCCTGACTATTGTGCCGTAAAGGCTAGGCACGAGAAGGCGAATTTAATAATTCACTTCATAAAAGAGAAACCATCAGAAAACAGCTCTGATATTTGAAAGATGTGACATGTGGAACTAAGCACAATATGTGGATCAATCCTGACTTGTGAGGTTCAGTAAGGGTAGATGCTTTATACGTACATACACACACACACACAGATACAGACAATGTTTCATCCCTGAACCCAACCCCACTCCTAATCCTTACAGAAAACCTGTTTGCATATTTACACTTTCAGATAAAAATAATTTAATATTTTAATACATATTTTTTCTCCAGGTAGGGACCTCACCGTTTGAGCGATATCAATGTGGGATTTCAAACTGAAATATCTCTATAGGTTATTGGTGTCAATCTGGCACCTTGTGGTAAATCGGTAATTATCTGACAGTCTATTTAACTTCCTAACCTTTCAGTTTTCACAAGATATGCAAGATGTTGAGCTGCTCTGAAGAAACCTAGTTCAGATGAACCTGCTGTTTAGCCTTTCAACCAGGTCATTCTAAATCATTTCAATTTAAAATGCCGCCAGATAATTTAATTCCACCATAAAGTACAAGAAAATACAAAGCATCCTGATGGGCAATCAGTTGAATTTCTAGAATTGTTCACCAGGATCTAATTCTGCATAGTCTGATTCACTAAAGTGACCAGAAAAAGGTGAACTTAAGCAAAAGTATTTTAATCACTTTAATCTATAACCCTGCAAACAAGTGTATGTATGATTTAATAGTGTTAAAAGGGGTGGTCCACAACGTTAACGTATTTAAAACTTTAGTTGATGTGTAATGTAGCTGTGTGAACATAAACAACATCTCTGAATGTAATACGCTCAAAATTCAATGCAAAGGGAGACGTTGGCTTTTACAGCGTTAGCTTAGCAAAGCCTACAATGAACGAAGTTTAGGGACTACAAAAAAAAATGCATACGAGTTAATGAGACCACAAACCCTTCAGGTTACGCACATTCACCACGCGCAAACACCCCATGCAGCAAAAGGGTGTGGCCAGAGGTGCTGTAATGTTATAGCAGAGAAAGCTAAGGGTGCTTTCACACCTGTAGATCGATTGTTTGTTCCGAAACAGGGACTAAAATTATTGCAATGTTGCTCTTTGTTCTTGGTGCGGTTCACTTTCACACAGCAAAGTTTCATTTAAGGTCTTGTTAATATTTAAGCATGCTTTCAGTTTCGTATTTAACATGAAGCACATATTTGCCACTAGGAATGACATCCTGCCTCATGATTCTCTCTTCAAACAGTCATACATGCCTATTACATATCCATATTACACTGTGATATAGCCTGGTTCATTAGTTCATTGCATCTCTTTGCTTTCTCTTTGATTTCTTCTTTGCATCTTATAAACACAACCAAGCCCTAAATATACACTCTGGAGAACCCCTTTAAATAACATCATGTTTTAGGAACTAAAAAGTACAGTTCCACTTTACATTAAGTGGCCTTAAAAACTTTGTACTTACATTAAAAAATAAATGCAATGCACTTGTGGTCATATTTCATTACAAAACACATAAGGTGCTATTGAGCTGGGAAACAGGTAAAGTTAGGTTCAGGTTGGTTGATATGGGTAGGTATAAGGTGTAAGGAAGTGTAAAGGAGTGGCCAAGAGTGTAATAATAAATGTAATTGCAAAAACTATTTTTAAAGAGTAATTACATGCAGGTATTTTTAATGTGTAAGTACATTTAATCATTAAATTATTCATGTAAATGTGAATACATTAATGCCACTTAAAGGGATAAATAACCCAATAAATACAAATTCTGTCATCATTTACTTACTTTCACACCTGCCTGACTTTCTTCTGTTGAACACAAAAGAAGATATTTTAAAGAAAGCTGGAAACCTGTAACCATTGACTTCCATAGTATTTGTTTTTCCTACTATTGGAGTCAATCTGTACAGGTTCAGCTTTCTGCAGTATATATTTTATGTTGAACATAATAAAGAAACTCAAAAAGGTTTGGAACCACTTGAGTGTAAGTAAACAGTGAGTAAATGTGTATTTTTGGCTGTACGGTTCCTTTCAAAATACAGTTATCTCCCCTAATGTCACAGATTCATATAAATAAAAAGAAAGTTAAATTGGTGAACAACTCCCCATGAGAATATGCCTGTGAGGATTTGTGCGAACAGGATAATTAGAAGTCATTTGCACTAGTAGTGAACTTATCGCGTACTCATGTTCTTTCACAGAGTGTGAAGGTTCACCTGCACTCTTTCCTTTCGCGCACTCACCTCCCACTCCTCCTAGAGAGACTAGTCTTGGCAGAATGGTGCGGGTCGTTAATCACAGCGAGGCAGCGCTTTAATAAGTCCTTGACGGGGTTTCAGCTCAAACGACACTCTTTATCAAAGCTTTACACTGGCACCATGTCCTGCTGCATGATTGATGCCCGGTGTGACCGCCTGTGCCCTTCATGCTGGCAGGCGGAACCTTACCTGAGGGTGCTAGTGCAATGAAATTCTGGGTTGAAAGAAAAAAAAAAAAAAAAAAGGCGGGAACTTGGGCAAGTGAATAACATTGTGATGGATCTGCGGGCGATTTCATTTTTCTACACTCAACCTTGCTTCGATCCCACGAATGCAAAACACATGCTTTATGAATGAGCCGACCATGACACTAACAGGAAACCAGGCTTCATTCAAATAGGGAATTGATTGCCTCCTATATAATGCACTGTGTCATTCGCTATGTATGAAATAGTAATTGGATGAAAAAGTGACCAATTTTAGCCACAGCTTTTGAGCCTATTTATAGAAAAATAGTGTCTAACACATAATTTTCTAGCTCTGAACGAGAGAAAAAACTGTATTCTGAACTCAGTAAAAAGAAAAGTATTTTTTTTGGCCCAAGCAATTCTTATGATTTTAACCTCTTGTTTTTTTTCTAGTGTCAAATTTGACAAACAAATTAATGTTGTGGTCAAGTCTTGTTTTTTTCACCTATGAAGTCTTTCTAAAGTTATATCATTTCTCTCTTTAAAGCACTTTGAACTAGATTTGCTTTCATCACTACGTGCCTCGATTATTGCAATTTACTTTATTATGGCGTTAATCAAGCCACGATATGAGCCACCTCCCTCCAATGGTTGCCAGTGAAACTTGAAGTAGAGTACAACATTTTGTTTTTATAGCATTACATAGGCTAGCACCATCATTTCTAGCTGATAGCATTCATCCATACAATCCACCCAAGTCTCTTAGGTCTTGCAGTCTTGCTTTGCTGCCTGTTCGCAGATTTAAGTTGGAGACTGCGCTTATCGATTCAAATTATGTCATCAGTCTTCTTATTCAAACTTAGAATCAAATCATATTTTATTCAATATATGAGACTAATCTATTAGAGTATAATTCAAAGATGTTTTCTTACTATAGTACATTTTATTTTTGTATCATTCATTGGATGGATGGACGGACGAATGGACGGACAAAACAAAAAGCATGGATGGATGGGCGGACGGACGGACAAAACAAAAGGATAGATGGATAGATGGATAGATGGATGGATGAACGGACTGACGGACAAAACAAAAAAGGATGGATGATTAAACAGACAGACAAAACAAAAAGACAGATGAATGGATGGATGGATGGATGCATGGACAAAACAAAAGAATGGCTGGATGGATGGGTGGACAGATGGATAAAACAAAGGGACAGACAGACAAACGGACAGACAAAACAAAAAGGATGGATGGATGGACGGACGGACAAAAAAGGAAATATGGATGGACGGACGGACGGACAAAACAGAAAAATGGATGGATGGATGGGCAGACGGACAGACAAAACAAAAGGATGGATGGATGGATGGATGGGCAGACGGACAGACAAAACAAAAGGATGGATGGATGGATGGATGGGCAGATGGACAGACAAAAAAAGGATGGACAGACAGACGGATGGACAAAAAAGACTGGATGGATGGATGGTTGGACCGACAGACGAAACAAGACTGGATGGGTGAGTGGGTGTAGTGGGGAAAGATGCTTCAGATTCTAGAGAGCATTTGATTGAACAGAAAATCTAATGAGAAGTTGACGTGCAATATGATGTCATTAAAACTGTTTTAGCAGAGGAGAGACTAAGTTAAGAATACTGATGCTATGGAATTCTGGGTGAAAAAGGCAGGAACTTGGACAAGACAGCATATAACAGTGTGATGGATCCGCTAATGCTTTTATTTTTCTACACTCAACCTACCTTCAATCACACAAATGCAAAGCACATGCTTTATGAATGAGCCGACCATGACACAAACACAAAACCAGGCTTTGTTCATACAGGGAATTGATTTTCCCCTATACAGTGCACCATGCGTCATTCACTGTGTATAAAATAGAAACTGAATGAAAAAGTGACCAATTTCAGCCACAGCTTTCGTGTCTATTTATAGTGTGGGGAGAAGGTGCTTCAGATTCAAGAGAGCATTTGATTGGACAAGAAATCTGATGAGCAACTGAATTGCAAAGTGATGTCATCAAAACTGTTTACCCATATTAGCAGTAGTAAGCCTGCATGCTTTGTTTGCTGATGCAATGGAATTCTGGTTGATAAAAAAGGAGGGAACTTGGGCAAGACAGCAATAAACAGTGTGATGGATCTGCTAACACTTTCATTTTTCTCCACTCAACCTTCCTTCAATCCCACAAATGCAAAACACATGCTTTATGAATGAGCGACTGGAGTGATCTGTTAACCTTGTGTGGACTGCTGTAAACAGTGAAAGGGCTACAAATACGCATAACAAATGAAGTCATATCGACCGTCTGTCTTCCTAGGTATGCTTAAAATCTATGCATTTCAGATATTTTTTAGTGCTGGGAGGAGAAGTAAGAGCTCTGTCTGTTATTTTTGAATTGTTGCTTTAGACAGATGTCTATGTCTTGCTTTTGGTTCAGTTTAACGCACCTTGTTCGTTGCATTTGTAATATAAAACGGTTTAATGGTTACAACTGTACAAAAATGTGCTCTGTTCATTGAAATCAAACACATGGCATTTTTGAACAAAAAGTTAACAGCAGTTACACACACACACACACACACACACACACACACACACACACACACACACACACACACACACACACATATACATCAACAACGATTTTAAGAACTGTTTTATCACTATTAAACAAAAAGCAATCAATCAAAGGAGTATAAATATGTGACAAGTTAAACAAAATACCATCAAGTGATTCTGTTAGTAATTACTGTAGGATCATTCTTTATTTTAATGTACAATTAACAAACCCTTAACTAACCATTAACGAAGACTATTATAACAATAAACCAAAAATTTATATTTATATTTATATTTATATATATATATATATATATATATATATATATATATATATATATATATATATATATATATATATATATATATATATATATATATATATATATATATATATATATATATATAATTAATAATAATATAATTTGGGGTCATCAATATTTTTTCTCATTTGGTCACAAAAGGCTCATCAAATTATTTTGATAAAAACACAGTAAATGTAAAATATTATTTCAATCATAGATAACTATTTTATGTTGATTCTAGAGCGAAATTGATTGCACTCTAACATAAACACAGGCTTCAACACAAATAATTAATGTTCTCCAAACACAAATTAAATTAACTGAATTGTTTGTACAAATTTAAGTGGATTGAACATAAAACAATTAAGTTGTCACGAGAAAAAAAAGCATTTAAAACAAATAAAACATTTATTTTTCAGCTCATTTTAAATTAGTTTGTACAAGCAACAAAAAAAACTTGAGTGTGGATAAGACTATAAATAATATAGTCTAATTTAAATATACACTACCTGACAAAAGATTGTCGTCAATCCCAGTTGTAGGAGCAACAAATAATAATTTGACTTCTAGTGGATCATTTGGAAAAGTGGCAGAAGATTGATTATTCCGATGAATCATCTGTTGAACTGCATCCCAATCATCACATATACTGCAGAAGACCTTTTGGAACACGCATGGACCCAAGATTCTCACAAAAATCAGTCAAGTTTGGTGAAGAAATAATCATGGTTTGGGGTTACATTCAGTATTGAGGCTTGCGAGAGATCTGCAGAGTTGATGGCAACTTATCTAAGCCTCAACATCAAAGTTTGTGAAAGCAAAGAAGGTCAATGTGCTCAGGATTGGCCAGCACAGTCACCAGAAGTGAACAATATTGAGCATGTCTGGGGTAAGATGGAGAAATTGAAGATGAATCCCAAAAATCTTGATGAACTCTGGAAGTCCTGCAAAAGGTTTTCTTTGCCATTCCAGATGACTTTAATAACAAGTTATTTGAGTCATTCTACTTTGGTAAAACATTCAAAATGTCAGTCAGCAAACGTTTGTGGAACTTCAAAGTATATAAGGTAATATATATATATACAATATATTATATATATAATATAATAAAGGAATGGTTCACTTAAAAATAAAATTGATGTCATCATTTACTCATCCTTCACTTGTTCCAAAACTATTTGACTCTTTCATTCCATTTAACACAAAAGGAAGAAATTCTGAAGAATGTTGTGGTGGAATAACAACAGCATGGTTTGTTTCTACTATAAATGTCAACTGCTTTTTTCCCCTAAAATTCTTCAGAATATCTTGTTTTGTGTTCAACAGAATAAAGAAACCACTTCAGTGTGAGAGCATTTTAGGGTGAACTCTCCATTTAAGCAGACAGCCTACTGATCTTCTACTTGACATGAAATTGCAAGGTTGCTTACATTGAACAGCATATTTAAAGGGAAGCATCAAAATAAAGTGTTACCCCATAACTAATTACAAACCGAAAGTCAAGTCAAGCTCTTTTCAGAGTACTTATGACCAACCCTTAATAAACACATTACTGATGACACTTCATAAGCAACCTGTTGTTCACACTTCAGCTAGCCTCTCTGAACGCAGGTCATTAGGACGCCTTTAAAGAGCTGATATTTCCACCATTCCTCCACTTAAACAAGTGATCAAAGGCCAGTAATTAAACACTCAAAATAACCTTCGCTTAACAACAAGAAGGGTCCATTAAATTACAGCTCAAACGTCTACTTAGAGGAGCTTACGGAGGAGAGAGGCATCTCAGGGTGAAGTGGAGGCACATCTGACATTGTCAAACTGAAAGACTCATTAAATAGACAAGGCCATGAGGAGATAAATGCAATAATACGACAACCCTCTTGCAGCGCTCAACCTCTGCCACACAAGCTCGGCTGTAAATGGGGATAATCTTGTCAGAAAACAGAAGAACGGCACACTAGATTATGTCTTAATTTGCTTTTAAGTTAATTATCGAAAGGCGTGTTGACGAGATGCTTTCGGCGCTACAACTCGCTGTCAAAGATGTACGTTTGAAGATAACTCTGCTTAAGCGTTACAAAAAAAAGACGACGCATATACCAGGTGAAGGAATGTTGGATTTCAAATGCGTCAATGTTTGATAACCTGTGAGAATTGAGGAGACTTTACGGTAAGTGTTTATCTTAAGGCAGCAATCTAACCCGTAGGCTTGCGGATCGTTTACAGTTTCTCATCTCCCTCTCACATGTTCAGAAAAAAAAGTGATTCAAAACAAGCTCGGTATTGTGAATTCTGAGCCGAACCAATTTTAAGACAATATCCAAGGGAGAACGAATAAAGGAAGAGGCCTGAAGCATTTCAACAAATCTAAAGCATCAGTTTTTCAATGCTTCATATCAATGCAGCAAATGCAAGCATAAAAGCCTTGTCTGACAACACATCTGTGGAGAGTGTGTGCTCTGAAGGGATGAATGGTGAAGGTGGAAATGTGGCTGATTGTGTGGATGCTTTTTTAAAATTATTTTTGCAACAACAAAGACGCCTTATATTAAAAGAAGGTCAGACAATGTGATTGTAGTTTAGACAGCTTTTGCTCTAAAACGAGTGTATTCTGAAACTAAAATATGAAATGCATAAGCATCCATTATAATTTAGACAACCATTCAAAGTTTTGGTCTGTAAGATGTAGGGTCAGTAATAACAATTGATTTGTTTACAGCAACATTGCTTTTAAAAGGGCATCTATGATGCAAAATCAACTTTTGGAAGATGTTTGGACATAACTGTGCAAAGGTGTAGTATATCCAATTATATTGAAGTAATATAAACAAAACAAGTCTCTTTTTTTTTATTTCCTGACTTTAAAATAGGATGCAAATCCCAGTGATTTTGAGGTCCACCACAACGTGACATATGAGTGCAATTTTTCTTGTCCACCGAATTGATTGACAAGAGCGTATTAACATGTCTCTGTAGTAACGTGTATAAACATGTCCACAGGACAGGATTTGCAAAGAAACTGGGATTAAAAGATCTGTCCTAACTCTTTTTGATCAATTGCACCTCAAGAATGAGTTTTTAAAACGGAGCATGTTTGTACTAAAGAAAAAAAAACTGTAAAATCTAGGCATGCACAATATATTGTTTCAGCATCGATATCGGAATACGAGTGTGCAAACTCATGCAATTGGGCACAATAAATGTAACTTTTTTACAGTAAAGATAAATTGTACATTTATCTAAATATTTAACACCATGAAAACGATTGTGGTATTATTAGATTATACAGTGATAATTTCAACTCCCCAGAAAGTCATAAGTCATTGCTTATTTAATTTGTATACTTGCTCTGTTACACATATTTAACTTTGCTTGTCATTTTAATTGTAATTTATACACGTGCTCGCCTATAAAATCATCTCAATCAATCTAAAATGATGCATTCTTTACAAAGAGATATTCAAGTCATCTGTTGAAATTGTATTCATATCCAAATATATATCTCAGTAAAAGAAAATATTGCAATGTCCGTTTTTTCCAATACCGTGCAGCCCTGATAAAATCCATATGTAATTCATACCCGCTGGAATCACCACAGCCACAGTGTCAGTACAATTATATAT
Organism: Danio aesculapii; assembly: GCF_903798145.1. NCBI lineage: Eukaryota > Metazoa > Chordata > Actinopteri > Cypriniformes > Danionidae > Danio > Danio aesculapii. Next base: position 40,250,568 of record NC_079452.1, on the reverse strand, counting down.
GGGAAGATGCTTTGATCATACAACAGGACTCCTAGTTTGTGGACATTAAATCTGGTTTATTTTGTACAGTAGCATAATGGATGTGTGTATACGGTAGTGTATATTAACTTGTATCCTGTCACATACATCTCAAATTCAATGTATTAAAAATACCAGTTAGTCAGTGAGATACAACCTCAGTAACTCTGTATCTTACTTCTGTCACGATCACGAGAACCTACAATTCTGCCACCATAAAGAACTACAAATCCCATCAAGCACCACACACACCTGTTCCTGTTTTCTGTTGATTACACACACATGCACTTATGGCTGGGACCTGTTCATGAACTGATTAGATGGACTATTTATGGAGCACACAAACACACAGACTTTGCTGAGTCTTGTTTAACTGTTTTTGTGACATTACGACAAATTTCCTTTATCTTGCCTAGCCGTGTTTTGACCCTTTGCCTTGTTCTCCTGTTTTGATTCCTTCATGCACGTACCGGTCATTCGCCTGACCACGACTCTGGATTCCCTGCATGCATATGTTTGCCCCTGTTTTGACCATTGCTTGCCTGACCATTCTCATATTAAATCTGCATTTGGTTCCTCAACTCTGCGGTCAGCGTCCCTCACATTACAAGTACATGTTTAAAAAATGTTTATATATTTATTTTTTCTTTGCCCGTTCACACAAATCCCGCCAAGTATACTAATTGAACAAAGTTTGCTTAATACAGGTACTCCACTAAAACAACTGAAAACACACATTAAAATTGGTATAAGATCAAAACTTAAGTATATTTTTGCAAGAAAAAAACATTTTCGAAAAACTTATTTAAAACAAAAATACAGCAAAAACCAGTTGTAAACAGGGCAAAACAAACTAGTAGTATTTGCAAGATGGTGATGCAACATCATCTACTACAGTTTTGGCCTTCCAAACAAGCATATTCGAGTAAAAGCAACAACAGACAAAAAAGAGCCAGACCAGACACCCATCTGAAAAGCTGCTGGTCTCTTCAGCCTGCACTGGCACCATGCAAAAAACCTTATTAGCACATGCTAGAAGCACAACGGCAAAAACACTGACAGGTGAAAGAGCTGCCATTACGCCTAAGCAAACATTATAGCGCATTTCCACCAGGAACACATTATTCCGACAGCCACAAATGGCAAAACATGAAATCAAAGTCTTCTTATCTGTAGCAGACATGAAGTGTCCCAAAAATAAATAAATAAAATAAAAAACACCAATTCCCCCATGCACTGACAGCCAGGAGAGATGCAGAGATGCTAAAAAGAGCTTGGCGATTGCTCTACCAGCTTCAAAACTCTGAGTTTGGAGAGCTTTTTAATGGCAGGCCAAAAGAGATGTTTCTGTACTATTAGAAAGACTAAGAACATAGATGTGTCGGATGTAATATATAGAAGAAATTAGTACAGTGATTACATTTAACTGTAGCGCGATTAAGAACATTTGTTGGACATATTGTTCTATAAATTAAAATCTTATGAAATGGTAAAAAAAGTGATTATATAGCCTATGTTTTTTTATAATCATAACTCAAACGATCTTCAGAAAACAAAAAATGCTTCTGAAAAAAAGCTTCTGAAGTAAATACCCTATAATAAAGTACCCTATAATAAGCAAATAAGACAGAATATAAATAAACAAAGATTACAATTGCATTTACTAAAGTGATTATGCATAAATGACTACATATTTTTTAAATAAATAGTAGTTTCTGAATGCATTATATATATACACATACATATATATACATTTTTAATGCTTATATGCTTGTGTCCTAAGTGAATGAATGAATGAATGAATGAATGAATGAATGAATGAATGAATATGCATTATTGAAAAAACACTTGTTATAAAACTGCTTTCATATAAATAAAATTTAAATGTTTCAAATATTATACAATTATAAAATAAATAAAAAAAATTCAAGGCATGAATTTTATATATCTCTGCAAATAAATAAATAAATATGCATTATCGAAAAAACATTTGTTATAAAACTGTTTTTAAAAATGTAAATGTTTTAAATAATATACAATTCTAAAATAAAATAAATCAAGGCATGTTATTTCTATATCCCTGCAAATAAATAAATAAATGGATAAATAAATATGCATTATTAAAAAAAACACTTGTTATAAAACTGGTTTAAAATAAATAATAAAATTTAAATGTTTAAAATATTATACAATTATAAAATAAAATTAAAAAAAATAAAATAAAATCAAGGCATGTTTTCTATATCCCTGCAAATAAATAAATAAACAAATTATTATTGAAAAAAACCCTTGTTATAAAGCTAACCATTTTAAAATAAATAATAAAGTGTTAATGTTTAGAATATTATACAATTATAAAATAAAAAATAAATAATAATAAAATAAAATAAAAATCAAGGCAAGTTATTTCTATTTCCCTGCAAATAAATAAACAAATAAATATGCATTATTGAAAAAACACTTGTTACAAAATGGTTTTAAAATAAATAATACAATTTAAATGTTTCAAATAGTATCCAATTTTAAAATAAAAACAGAATAGGCATGTTATTTCTATATACTTGCAAATAAATAAATAAATAAATATTATTTAATGGAAAAAAAATTGTCACAACTGTTTTAAAATGAATAACAAAATTTAAATGTCAAGAATATTATAAAATTATATAAAAAACTAAAAAACAAAAAACTCCAGACATGATATTTCTATATCCTTGCAAATAAATAAATCACTATTGAAAAAACCTTATTATAAAACACATATGTATATGTATCTATGTATGTGTGCATGTATATTTTGAATTACACATTTGGTAACGATAAGACATAATCCACCCTGAAGCAATGGGAACTGTATAGATGCCTATATGACTGCATTAGTCAGAATACTGTAGATATTCTGTCTCACTGTATAAACCACTGCTTGTCTGTACAACATGTACAAGAAATTGGGTTTTCAAAGGACATCACATTCTGCATGACTCAAAACAGACCTATATGTACGTCTGCCATCTGCATCACTGAAATTACTGCCCTCGGGCATCACAGAAAACAGCACTGGCCATTCATTGGCTTTCTGCAATAGTAACTGACAGAAATGTCCATTTAGAGCAAAACTAATGTGCATGACTTCCTGGACTTTGAATCAGACCGTCCATCATAGGAATGACAAGAATGCCCAATACAACATACAAGCGTCTGTTTCAGTTAATTTCCTCCTAAAACCAAACATCACACTTGCACTGCACTGAATGGATGATGAATCTGTGCATTTATTTGGCTTTTGCTACAAAATGTAGCTCTCTGTTGCTTTTATTTTTGCAGTTATACAGCCCATACAGTACTTAGAAAAGTGATGATGATGATTTTCTTAGTAAATATGGACTATATAGTGTACACATTTTTACATAACAGTTTTGGGGTACATCTTTGGGAAAATAACACATATAAACTCAAATGAGGTGCTGCTAAAATCCCTTCAAGATGTATCAATTCTGTGATTGCCAAAGTTTAAGCAAAATCAAGCAAATGCCACGACAAATGGCACAACATCACGAGCTCAGAAACGCATTTAAATCGGTAAAGGAAGAAGCATGTGTCGCGTTTTTAACATGGTTTTGGATGCAATAAGTCAATAGCCCATAAAGATTTAACCTGAGAGATACATTACAAGCACTGATCTATAATAGATAAGGGATTACAAGCCACACTGAGCATTTACACGTTACAACAGACAATTAAACATATTTTGTAAACTACAGAAAATGAGGCAACCATTTTAATCACTTACAGTTTATGTAGGAAGGAGAAACACTTACAGGATCTGGAGGAGGAAGAAACTGGTCCATATAAATTGTGTAACAGTTACCATACCATACAAAGTCCCATACATAATAGTCTTTGCGGATCCCTCCTTTATTAGCAAACAGCCGGCGAATCCCGCATTGCAGAGTAGGTTACTGTATTAATCATGAGAAAAATGACAGGATTTGAATGTGAAACAATACCACAGCTGCATCTCTGTCCATCTTTCAGTGATCGTAATCTTCACGTCTTGATCAATCCCATGATCTCCTGTGCTCTGCTAGTGTTTGAAGTGAACAGCGCATTCACGTTTTACAGGATCTGGATCTTCATATTTGGCAGTCGCGTATTGACATTGATACAACTGGCAAAAGATCCGAACAACAAAACGAATCGATTCAGAGTCCACTCTTTCCTTAAAGAACTAATCGTTTTAAACACGGTGCACCTTCAGATTTAAACCTCAGCTGGAATTTTTGCATTTCTTTAGAGCTGTGTAACACACTGCATGGAAGGTCATTTTCAAAAACCCATAATAAGGGTTCTTTAATATGCAAACACTTTTCTGTGTTTCTTTTATATAGATACAACATTTAAAGTGGAAAAAAAGAACTACAATTTATAAATAAATCTATGTTTTTACAGAAAAATAACCACAAATATTTTGTTTTGCCACAAATATTGCAACAAATTCTGTGAAGATCCACCACAATATCAATTTAGACTGCACAAATTTGAAAAATCTTCCACAAAAACCCTGAAGGGACTGAAATAGATCAATTAAATATATTTAATGGCCTTCTTGAATTGTCCAGTTAATTAAAAAAAATATTCACATTTCCTCCTAACATATTCATTGGGGTGTAGTGTACTCATGTTTTGAACAACAACAAAATGTATTTGTTAGGATCTAAGAGTAAATCTAGAACATATTAACTGGTAAATCCTTTCATTGTATACTGATTTATAATGGGAACCATATGTATGTCACAGGCATTTTTCTAAATACTAACACCAAAACAAATTTCCAGCTTTACAAGCTGATATAAAGGTGATTTAACAGCAGTAATCAATGTGTCACTAAGTATGCAGCATGCATGCCTGGGGAAGGGGGAAAGATAAAGACCACAGACGAAGAGCAAGGGGATTTAATCACATTTTCCACAGCTCCAATCCCTGAACCCGCAGCAGCCGAACTCTGGCCCATCACTATCCCCATACCTTTGACAGACCGTCCTCTCAATTTCACAGCCTGCTGCTGCTCATTGATGCTGCATCTCACACCAGCAGCATGACTGCACACACCTACTGCAGCTTTTCCATGACTGATCCATGCCTGATTTACACAACGTGAACTTTCACCTGCTGGAGATGTGTAGACATACAGAATCAGGCTCTGGGAATATACAGTATAAGGAGAAAGTGCACGCAGTGTGCGAATCAAGATATTGTTGACCATCAATTTCTTCGAGTATTTACTCATTTAAACACCAAGCAGCATGGTAAAATTTGCATAAAGCAGTACAAATGGGACTAAATTAAATACTTCCTTACACACTGTGATAGATTCATGCAACATAAAAGTACGCAAATATTCATATATTAGATTTTACTTGCATATTTTTGTCTTTAGAAAGGTCACACTTATCAGTAAGGGTAATGGTTGATGACTGAAACATGGTTAAAAATGTGTAACAACAACAAACAACAACTTTTCTTTTCTGTTGAATCCGTATTTCCTTTTCAAGCCTATTTTACATAAGGTACATTGTTTACAGCATTTATAGCCTTAACTGTATTTGCCTTTTAACCTTTTATATTTATCATTTATGAGCACTGCAAGCCAAGGAATTAAAAAGATATTATTACAACAATGTGGGTGTATTTGTATAAATATCATATGTGTGTACTAAGACATTTGTGTGTGTGTGGTAGGTTGTTTTTCTGTCACCTCAAAAAATAATAATGATAACTACACTGTAAAAAAAATATATGATAAATTAGTTCTGCCAGCATAAGTTTTAAGGTCATTGTAACTTATAAAATTAAGTTAGAACATGAATAACTTAATTTAATAAGTTATGCAAGCTGTTTTAAGACAGTTAAACATAATATATGCAGCTTAAAAATGTTAGACAACCAGGACTTTTTTACAGTGCCTACAGTGTTGGGCAGTAGCGTCGCTTAACTACATTTCTCAGTAGTGCGGTGGTAGCGTTGCTACTTTCTAAATCAAATAGCTTTTCAGTAGAGAAGCTACTTTTTTAGTCAAGTAGCACAGTAGCGTCCACACAAGCTGCATTTATCGATCATGGATCAATAAGTGATGGCACCGACATTCATGAAGCTGTGAGGCCGGAGTGAAGCCAATGAAAGTAAATCCATTTGATGGTGAGAATGACGATTTCTTCTTCTACCGGTTTTTCGGTGGTTGACAACAAAGTTTTTGGTGCGTTACTGCCACCTCTCGCTCTGGTCGGTGATGTCGCTAACACGAGAAATTTGCTTTATGGAAAGATAACTGAGGGAAAGATAACCTCAAGAAGTACGTTAAGATGCAATAACGTGAATTCTGATGCTTTGCTCAAAAATACTTTAGTAATTTATAGTAAGTACTATAATGTTTTTGAACCACATAATAGTGAAGTACTCAGATTAATTTGTGTTAAATATAATGCTTATTTCTAAATATTTACCCTTACTATAAATTATTATAGTATTTTACATCTGTAACACCTGGTTTTATTACATTTTCTTTTTTTTTTGTTGTTGTTTTTTTTTTGTTCAAGTAGTAAAGTATCTATCTATCTATCTATCTATCTATCTATAGTAAATGATGTTTGTCTTTTTATAGAAAAATTTACTGCCGTTATGTAAAAAAAATAAGAATTTAAAGTTAAAATCTTTTGATTTCAAGTGTTGACAAAGACATTTACCACTTAATAAGGAAAAAAGTAATGCATCATATTTTAATAACCATTTTTGACACAACCTTACCTCAAATTGTCTGAATGAATCAACGATTTGATCGCACCAGTGAACAGCACAGTGAAGTGAAAGATGATCAGTAAGTGATGTTAGATTGAATTTTATAAAAGTTTAATCAAGTATGTACAGAATCCTTGAAATATAGGGCACAAACCTTATTAACCGCTTCTATGATACCTCTGGGAGGTTTTGAAGGTTTTTCTTTCTTTTCATCATATCGAAATGAGCGTCACATTTGAAATGTGCAAAATGACAAACAATCCTTTTTGATGAACCCCAAGAACTATTATCATCCACATTTGAACTGATAAGCTAATTCTTTTATGAGTTTTGCACCCAACGCTGGCGATTTTTACAGCTGATAGTGTAAATGTGCCGCAATCATGAATGAGTATCAGGTTGTCACAGCGCCCGGGGCTGTCGGCGCTCTCCAAGTCATATCATGATCTATGACCTCCCTTCTTCTCTTTCATGCATTTAAATGTGGGCCTGATCTATGAAAACGGGCCTTCATTTAAACCTGTGGTTAAAGCTAAACTCCCTCTCAATCCGCAAAGTATTCCGCCCGTGCATATGAGTGGAATGAAAGTGAAAAATCCATCACGCACCCACTGACACACATTATTCATCACCTCTGTAGTCACCCCATATCTCCCATTTCCATGCCGTATAATAAAGAAGGTGTGATGAGCTGTCGTTTGACGTGGAAAGCTAATCCATGCAAAAATACATTTACGTGGGTAATTGAGCTCAAGCCGAAGCATTACTAAAACAAAACGTGTCAGAACGCTTCCTGTGCGAAATTTCTAACCTTGGATTTAACGATGAGACTGTATTTCTGCATCCTGAAGTGCTGTAAATATTCATAGATGGGAGGTGAAAACTTTCCCACAAGCATTTGCGTTCCACTCACCCAAGAGAAGGCATAAAGCTGAGCCAGCGAGGAAATGCCAGGTACTTTGACTGCTTCCCACTGCTTTAGCTCAGTCTCGTAAAAAACGCAAAGTCAAACCTGTCCAGGAAAAGTTAACATGCTTCTACGGGATGACCCAACTCAGGTTTGGTTCACAGCTTTTTGTTTGGGGTAATGCCCCTATAACCGGCTCGCTGTGGTGCTCACTCAACCATAGTAGAAGCAGTTGTATGGATTGTAACTTTCACTTATTGTCTCTGTTTCTCTGAAATTTTCAGAGAACAGCTGTGTGTGAAGCACCGGCCAAGCTGGAAACAGGGCTGTGCACAAATCAGAAGAACTGGATCACCTCGACATTTGAATTGGCAGTTTGAATCTATTTATCTCTATATATAGCATCTATCAATCCATCTATTTTCCTTTCTACTTTTAATCCATTCATCCCTCAAAAAGAATCCATTCATAACTCAAAAATAATCCATCCATGATCTGTTTAACCACTTGTCCCACTGTTCATCCATCGGTCCATCCATCAATCCATTCATCCATCCATCAACATGTCAAACTACATAGGATCTATAGATCATTTTGGGGGATGTAAACAATAAGATGTTCTAAACGTATTTAATGTTTTACATTTTTAATTTGCATATAGCTTCCAAGAATCCAAAAATGTCCAAATATAGATAATGTTATGATAGCTGTTTTAACGTTAGGTTAGGATTGAATTGCCTTTTGTTACCATTACTAAATAGTTTAATAATAAGCAGGAAATCTTCATGCGCCAATCATCACATTGAAACGATTTATAGGATTTATCTATATAGGATCCCAATCCATCCATTTAAAGCATATATATATATATATATATATATATATATATATATATATATATATATATATATATATATATATATATATATATATATATATATTCATTCATCAATCGCACTTATCCATCCACCCATTCACCACCTATCCATCAATTGCTCCATCCAACCATCAATCTATGGCATCCATTCCTCCATTAAAAACATCTGTCCATCCATCAATCCCTACAGCCCTCCATCTATCTGTCTATCTACCTATAGGATCCACCACATCCAATTTTAAATCCTATTTACATGTCAATTGATCTGTCTATTCACCCATCCATCCATATCATTCATTCCTCCATCCAAAGCATGCATGCATCCATCCATCCATCTACCCATTCATTAATCTGAAGCATCCATCTATCCCTCTATCCCACAACTTTGTTGCCCCTCCATTCATATTTCATCCATCCATCCATCCATCCATCCAAAGCATTTATCCATTGGTCCATCCATCCATCAAAAAGAATCAATCCACTCCTTAATCCTGTTTGATTCCTCCATCAAAAACATCTATCTATCCACAATCTATTTACCCCTTTGTGCAACTGTGATGTCATCTGTCCATCCAGCAATCCCTACATCCCTCCATCCATCTGTCTATCTACCTATAGCATCCACCACATCCATCAATTTTAAAGCCTATATGTCAATTGATCAATCTATTTATCCATCCATCCATAGCATTCCTCCCTCCATCCAAAGCATCAATATATCCATCCATCCATCTATCTATCCATCCATCCTATTCCATGCATCCGTCCATCCATCCATCAATCTATCCATTCTTCCATCCATCTAAAGCATTTATCCATTGGTCCGTCCATTTATCCATCCATCAAAATGAATCAATCAACTTCATCCCAATGTTCATCCATCTAACTGTCTATTTAGCTATAGGATCCACCACATCAATTATAAAGCCTATATCCATGTCAATTGATCCATCTATCCATCCATTCATTAATCTAAAGGATCCATTCATCCGTCCATCCATCCCTCAAAATCCTCATAAGGAATTTATCCATCAACCTTCTTTCCCCTCCATTCATATTCTATTCATCTATCTATCCATCCATCCATCCATCGCATTTATCCATTGGTCCATCCATCCATCAAAAAGAATCCATCAACTCCTTTGTCCCACTGTTCATCCATCAATCCATTCATCCTTTTATCTGCATGTCTGTCTATATACTGTATGGGATCCACCCCATCCATCCATCCATCCATCCATCCATCTAAAGCATGTGTATATCCATCCATCCTTCCATCCATCTATCTAGTGAATTATTTGCTTGTGTTTTCATAGAAAAACAGTGCCATATCGTGAAAAAATAAAATTTTCTTGTAAAACTTTATTATTATTACAACCAAGCTAAATTACATTTAATCCCAATTGTCCAACTTTTATTTTGCCTCATCTCCAGTTCTAAAACTGAAGTGGAATTCAAACAGTATTCTCACTTTTATTCTGAATGGCCCACAACCCTGGTTTGTCGGGGCTGTGAATTGCCTGATACACTCCTCAGGACAGCACCGCCCTGCAGAGCACGAATGGAGAACAACAGAAGCCTGTTATGGAGAACAGACAGGGAAGGAGGACCTCCTCAGGCGCCCCAAACTGATGGGCTCCCACCCACACAAACACAGGCAGGCATACAGCCATCTGCACAAGCTAAACGGGAGTGACTGCACCTAACTGATAAACGGGCGCAAACAAACCTGGCGTCTGCTGAGACCATCGCACCTCTCCAGGCAGCCAGGCGACAGAGGTGTGGGCAAACGCCTGTGGTCCTTTCTTTATGCGCACATCTCCATCTCCCTGCCAAGCTGTCTCTTCCTCGTAGACACCCACACAATGGAGGAAGGGGAGGTATCAAAAGAAAATGACATGCAGGCTGGCACCGGCTCTGTGAGGAAATGTCATTGCAGGCTTGGGGTCTCTAGGTGCTTTCAGCTGCGCAAGGTTGGTGGTTAACCCTGACAATAGCATGTCACATTCATGTGAGTGGATCCGTATGTAGCTGCCCACTAACGGATTTCAAAGCATGACCTCTGCAGCGAATGAGGTAGGAGCCAAAGGTCAGCCATTGATGGTGCCAGCGAAATGCACCGAGGAAAGGAAACATTCAAAGCTGTGACCTTCATCATGTCAGAGGACTGCGCAGAGAACGGAGAGCCAAGCAAGCTGCAGCTTGATAAATAAAAAGGATTTTTTTTCATGCCTTATTGTTATATTATTTACATTCAACTATTAATGCTTGAATTATTTATTTTTTTTTATGTGAACTCGGGGTCAGCAGGACCATCGGAACACTGCTGAAGAGATCAGGGGTCAAAAGGGTTTCTCAAAATGTTAAACTGCACTGTATCGTACATTATATAAATGCATTAGTAAGGGCTGAGCTCTCATTTGAACCCATTTCAGCCGAAATTGAACTCATAGTTCAATTTGAATTAATATAGCGAACAGATACAGAAAGCAGAAATTCTAAAAGCTCACTTTTAACAAGAAGTGATAAACAGATAAAAAGAATGACAGATAAAACAATACACAGTGCAATAAATAAAATCAACTGTACAATAGAATAAAAAAACGATAGAATGACAAAGAAAACAAGAACAGAATGACAGAACCATACAAAGAATAATAGAATGACAGAAAGAAAAAAGAACAGAACTGAAAGATCGAATGACAAAATAACAGAACAAGAGATAGAAGCCAGTGAGACAGACACACAGAAGGCAGACAAAACAAACAATAAAACGATAAGTGAAGTTTATTTATTAACTAATTTCGAGAGGATAACGTGCTTATGATTGACCACAGCCGGTCCCACATTAGCTATCATATGATTTACAAATCAGACGAATCCAAAGGTACATAAATAACCCGATTTCCTTATCTTAGTCATCTTCACCTTGAAGAATCCCCCTCCACCCTTACTCCTCCACCTTGTTCCTAGGTTAATATAGGACAGGGCGGCATGGCTGCTTAGTGGTTAGCACTGTTGCCCTACAGCAAGAAGATTGCTGGTTCGAGTTACGTCTGGGCCAGTTGGCGTTGCTGTGTGGAGTTTACATGTTCTCCCTGTGCTCGTGTAGGTTTCCCTCAAGTACTTCGGTTTCCTCCCACAGTCCAAAGACGTGCAGTTTAAGTGAATTGAATAAACCAAATTGCCACAGTATATGAGTGTTTTAGTACTGGACATTTTCTGCATAAATGTATGCTGTATAGTTGATGGTTTATTCCCCCGTGGTAACCCCTAATAATCAATAAATAGTCAGAATAAACAAATTTGGGGGAACTCTCGAGTCCTACCTGAACTCAGACTCCTACTTTCTCAGGCTCAAGGATCTTCTGAGCTCATGGTGCTCTCCCTGGACAGCATGCCAAACATGCCTTATTATCAATCATCAGCTAGGTGTGAACTATTGAAATATAACGACAGAAACTGATACATGGATAGCATGCTAGATCAACAACACAACAATATAATAGCAAAATAGACTGGAGTAATGAAAGAATAATAGAACAACAGACAAATAGATGAAACAACAAAGCACAGAATGAACACCAGGGCAACTCTACCTCATTCAGTACATAACTTGCAATACTGTGCAAGTATGATGTCTACAACTGCACTTAATTTTTCAGTTTTCATGATGCACTTAAAGACTATTGATAATCATCACCTAACCTTTAGCATTTATGCAACATTTTGATCATAACAGCTATTGATTAATGTAGAAAGTAATAATGAAGTCTCACCTGTAAAAACAAAAAGATTGCTGACAGAGTGGAGAATTAAATTGAGTTCTGGTGAGCTCGTCACCATCTAAACTACCTTAACCTCTCTGTTGACCATTAGTTATGGTTGTAATCAAGGATAAGAAAACTGGGGAAAAATAGCACAAAGCATTTGCAGATAAAGCACCATTTTCATTCAATCAATCAATCAATGAGTATTAAATCATCACTTTCTGATAAACTGGGGGCAAATATCAAAAAGAAAAATGGAATTTGCTGCAATAAAATTGCCAATGTGGGATTGTTTTTCTTATAAAATAAATGATTTGTGCCTCAGAGAATGAAGACAAAATGCAATGAAAATGCGATGACTTTTGAAGGCCTGAATCCACTATTTGGAAGCACAGATGCTCATGAGAGTTCCGGGATGTAAGAATATTGAACCACTTTTGATGACAGACAAAGACAAGGCATTTTCTGTCGAATGACCAAAACGACATTTCAGATTGGGCAATGTAGATAGTACGCTGGTTTGTCCATTAATTCGTGCCATCATGCCCATTTTTGTTATGACACGATTTAATGAAACAAAACCACATGGCTTTGTGCATGCTGGATAATATATGGACTAATAAATGTGTTTTTGTTACAGTGTATGCCACATTTTTATCCACATTTTCACATTTACATTAAACTTTTATGTAATGTTCCAAGATGGACATGAAAATAGGTTGATGGAAACAGGGCTGCATCTAACGATTATTTTAATTAGTCATTAGAAAGGCCAAGTTGGATAACCAGTACTTTTGGAAATTGTCATTCTTTTGTTCTATCACTCTATCATTCTGCTGATCTCTTGTTCTGTCAGTAATTCTACTACATTCTGCCATGCAACCATTGTGTATATTTTTCTATCTTTAGTTCTATCTCTCTCTTTCTATTTGCATTTTATTGTTCTATCATTAAGAGAAGGTTTATAAACTAATTTCAAGAGGAGCATGTTATATAATTTATCGCAGCTGGTCTCTTATCCGCAATCAGCAATAATCCAATCAGATTGATCCAAGCCTACAATAAAAAGACCGATTTCACCCCACTGCCTTATCTTCATTTTGGAAGAATCCCCCTTCCACCCCAACTCCTCCTTTCCTCCTTTACCATATAAAGCTCTCAAAACCTACCTGATCTCGGATCCCCTTACATGCTAAGCTCAATTAGCTCAGAGTTCACTCCCGAAACAGCATGCCAAACCTGCTAGAAACGTCAAGCAATATCTAAGTGTGAACTCTTGAAATCATGACGACTGTACAATTAAATAGTTATGCAAAAACACAAACTGTACACTCTCAGAAATAAAGGTACAGGAGCTGTCACTGGGGCAGTACCATTTCAAACGATACATATTTGTACCTGAAGGGTTCACAATGGAACTTCAAAAGGTACTTTTTAGGTACATTTGGGTACTAATATGCACCATTTAGGTACCACTGTAGACTCTTTGGGTACAAATATGTATCTTTTGAAAAGGTACTGCCCTGTGACCTTTATGCCTCCTGTACCTTTATTCCTGAGAGTGTATGGTAAAATTGTGGAAAACAGTCTAACCCACCATGGTACGATTTAATCGCTATACTAGAACCAAACTGCCATGTAAATTAAAGCTGGTATTTTCAGCAGCATGTGTGTACCTGGCATGAATTTAAACATGAGCATAATTACAGAAAAAGAAACTCCCAACTGCTGGCCAATTAAACCCCTTCAAAGTCTTGAGGGCGTTATCAGATGAACATCGAAATGTCAGTGGGACCACATGGCTTGACTTTTGTCTGAACAAGTGTAAGCCTCATGTTTAAATGCCATTCACACAACTGGCCAAAAAAAAAAAATACAACAACATGAAAAAAAATGGCATTTCGACGCAGTTGCATTTCACAGACAGAGATCTATGGAGCTCCTCTTTGCATAAGCTGCACCGTCCTTGGCTTCTGAAACCGTTCATCAGTTTTCAGAGAGTGAAGCCTTCATTACTGTGGACAGTTATAAGGTTCCAGTCATCCGCCTAAAGGTAATGTTGAAAGACAGTACACACAATGATTAGGAGTCTTGCAACATGAGCTCCCGGAGAACAGCTGACCTTGGAGTAACTAAGAGCAAAAGATGGTTTCGGGGTGCATTCTAGGTCATCCTAATGGGTTTCGAGGCCCCTAGACTGATTTACATACTTCATTTGAGCTACTAATGGGAAACGGCTATGTGTCGTTGTTCAAATCTGACATGCCTGGCCTCTTGCTGAGATAAACTTACCCTGGAGACGGAAAGCCCCTGCTTTCTTAAACAGGCTTAAATTGAATTAGGACATTCTTCTGGACTGTAAGTGTGAAATTGAGCAGAGATGTACCCTGAGGTTGGAAAAGCAAGGTGTTGGATTTGAAGCACATTAAAGATGGGAGGCTGTTGTATCAGGCTTTACTCGCCCACTGAATTTTAAAAACAGGATGAGGAAGAGAGAGATAAGGGACAGCTGACACTCTCAGCGAGCGTGTGCTAGGAGTGTGTAGTTTCTGCTTTACACAGTGTGAATGCTCATTCAAAGCCCTTAGGAAACAGACACTTATGCTGTATGGGTAAAAAATAAAAGTTTTCTGGTAGAAAGTAAGGGTGGTGCCTTATTTTACAACTGTGGACTGTGCTATGCAGCACATGATCACTGGGTTTAGAATACAAGGCTAGTTGAAAAAGTTGTCACAAAATTGTTAGCAATATTGTATATACTCTCACCGGCCACTTTATTAGGTACACCTTCCTAGTACCAGGTTGGTCCCCCTTTTTCCTTTGGAACTGCTTTAATCCTTTATGTCATAGATTCAACAAGGTACTGGAAATATTCCTCAGAGATTTTGGTCCATATTGACATGATAGCATCACGCAGTTGCTGCAAATTTGTGATGCAAATTTGTGCTGCACATCCATGATGCAAATCTCTTATTCCACTACATCCCAAACGTGCTCTATTGGATTGAGTTCTAGTGACTGTGGAGGCCATTTGAGTACAATGAACTCATTGTCATGTTAAAGAAATCAGTTTGATATGATTTGTGCTTTATGACATGGCGCGTTATCCTGCTAAAAGTAGCCATTAGAAGATGGGTACACTGTGGTCATTAAGGGATGGACATGGTCAGCAACAATACTCAGGTAGGCTGTGGCGTTGACAATGCTCAATTGGTACTAATGGGCCCAAAGTGTGCCAAGAAAATATCTCCCACACCACCACCACCAGCCTAAACCATCGATACAAGGCAGGATGGATCCATCTGGCCATTCTCCTTTCATATCAACAAGGCATTTGTGCCCACAAAACTGCCGATCACTGAATATTTTCTCTTTTTCCAGACCATACTCTGTAAACTGAAACTGAAACAACTCTGATGTTTGTGCATGAAAATCCCAGTAGATCCGCAGTTTCTGAAATACTCAGGCCAGCCCGTTTGGTACCAACAACCATGCAATGTTTAAAGTCACATGAATGACCTTTCTTCCCCATTCTGAGGCTCAGTTTGAACTGCAGCAGATCGACTTGACAACTTTCGACAACTTTCACTATAGCCTGCTTTAAAAATTTAAATACAATAAACTTTATCTACATTGACACTAATCTTTCATAAACACAAAACGTTTTAATCAGAATGTATATAAAACGCATATAAACAAATTATTAAATCAGATTCCAATGATTAAAGCAGTGGTTCTCAACCTTTTTTTTGCCCGAGACCCCCTTTTCCGACAAAAAACATTGCCCCCTCCACATTTATTGATATTATCGCTCATATAAGTTTGCAGTAGGTATGACAAAAATAAGGTTGTTTTCAAACAAACAGTATGTTTATTGCTATATCTAGATATATGTATGCACAAATAATAGCCTACTGTAAAATTTAATTTGGACGTCCTCATGTATTCGTTAGCAAGAATTTTGGCACAGATAATGCACTGTGGCTGGGTCAGGGACTCTTTGCTTCGAGAAAATGGAACAAAATCATAGTTCAGGTAACTATCTTGGTATTTCCTGCATTTTGTGTTTCCAGTATTGCTAGAGACCCGAAATGTTTGGAACTTGCTCACCGGGGTCCAGTATGCTTGGGTCATTACTATTAGCTGTTGAAAGTGAATCAGTGAGATGCTGTCTATTTTGTGGAGGACAAATTACAAATTTCTAAATTTTTTGGCCAGCCAGGGGATAAAATTAACTAAGGCACCATGATCATTATCCTAATTGTCCACTTTTAAAAAATCTTTTTTAAAAATATGACGCGACCCCACACAGAGCTCGCTGAGGCCCCCTTGTGAGCTGGAACCCCCCTGTTGGGATCCGCTGAATTAGGGTACATAAACAAATCTGCAGTCAGATTCTATTCATTCAGATTGACAAAAAAAAGTGCATGTAAACCAGTGGTGGAAAGAGTATCAAAAAATTTTACTCAATTACAAATATTGTTACATTGCTGAAATTATACTCAATTACAAGTAAAAGTACTATTGTTAAAAAGTACTTAAGTAAAAGTACAAATTACTCTTCATAAAAACTACTCAGAGTTCAACTTACTTTTTTAGCTGGTGACATTGGTGGAATTATCCATAATTGTGGAATCAGACAAGATCCAGGCAATAAAACACATTTTACACAACACATTCATCGATACTATAAACAATTTTGAAACCGTGTAAACAGAATTAACTGAACTGTCTGGTGTGGTTTATATACGAATCAAAACCAGAGCACCCAGAGAAAACCCATGCCAACATGGGGAGAACATGCAAACTCCACACAGAAATGCCAACTGACTCAGCTGGGGCTTGGACCAACAACCTCACAAAAATTAAGTTGTAAGTCTTCTTACCATTGTGTTTTATAAAAAAACTTTTGTAACTTTATAAACAGTATTAACTTATCCCAAATTAATTAATACAGTCTGTACAATGAGGATGGATTTACATGTTCTTGTGATGATTATCTTATCAATAGCACGCCACGATTATTTTACCAAAACAATGTTTTGCTATTGTGAGTATGAAGACAACAGAATTATGCACAAATAAAAATAGACTCTTCATAATTTCAAATGATGCCTCTCTTATCTGTAAAAAAAACATTTGTAAATTATGAAGGAACCTAATCGCGCGAACGAACCGTCAGAAACCACAGAACAACACTGCCTAGTACCTAACCATATTGATGAATAAATTAAATATCACACAAATGAAGTTATATGTCTTCTTACCATAATGTGTTTATTTCAGATTAGAGACTGAATTCTTGTAACAGGGTTTCTGCAGGTATCATAACGTCAAATTTAAGACTTTTTAAGACCATTAAGTTATTAAATTTAAGACTTATATCACAACATCAAAAACACGCGAGAGAAAATGCAAAATCCCAAAATTTGTGGTAAAATAAAATTATTTAAATTGAACAGTACTAAAGACTTAGTACTGTTAGCTGCGCCATTGAACTACAGGAAAAAACAAACATACATCTTGAGGCTGATTTATGCTTTCACCTGATGCCGCATCGTGCACCTCCGCTGACTGTGCGCGCACCTCACGAAGCGGACAAGGCTTTTATACTTGACGCGTTCGCTGTTGTGATATTCTTTAAAACGACAGGGGCCGGTCAAAAGAAACCCACCGTAAAGTCAGACGGATAAACAGAGAAGTAGAAAGCTACTGGAACTACGTCATATCATTAATATTGTTCAAGTTGTTTTAAAACAAATTTTTTTTAATTATTTTTATAATTATAATGATTATAAAGTTAGGTGACGGAGTGGCGCAGTGGGTAGTGCTCTTGCCTCACAGCAAGGTCACTGGTTCAGCCTCAGCTGAGTCAGTTGTTGTTTCTGTGTGGAGTTTGCATGTTCTCCCCGCATTCGCATGGGTTTCCTCTGGGTACTCCGGTTCCCCTATAAGTCCAAAAACATGCATTTTAGGTGAATTGGCTAAACTAAATTGTCCGTAGTGTATGTGCATGAATGAGAATGTATGGGTGTTTTCCAGTGATGGGTTGCAGCTGGAAGGGCATCCGCTGCGTAAACATATGCTGGAATAGTTGGCGGTTAATTCCGCTGTGGTGACCCCAGATTAATAAAGGGACTAAGCCGAAAATAAAATGAATGAATGATTATGAAGTTTTAGAACCATTCAAGATTTTTTTACATTTTGCTTTTGTTTAGGTCTCGAACAGTTCTACCTATTAAAGTGAAATATCAATGACAAGAGAAAATGGGTTGCCCTTTCTTCCCTATGTACCTGTAGGTAAACAGCTCCTCAGGGTGTGGCCATGGACATTCATCCTCTGCTATTTCTTCGTCATTTCTGCTGTCTTGAATCTCCATATGTCAATTGATAACTTTGTGACTGTATGATGACAGACAGCTCACGTAAATCTGCAGTAACGTTAGCCTGAACTTGTTTTTCATTGGTCCATTAAGATGAGATTTTTTTATTGGCTACCGAAATGCTGGTCAGTGCGTGGTGGAAATATTAGTGTAATTACAGTACTCTGTAACGAATTGTGATTTTACAAGTAACAAAGTAAATTACTCAGCTTAATTTGTACTCAAGTACAAGTAAAATTACAGGTTTAAAATACAAATACAAATATACAAATACCCCAAAAATGTACTTAATTACAGTAACGTGAGTAGTTGTAATTCGTTACTTCCACCACTGATGTAAACACAGCCTGTGTGACCTTTTCCTATTTTAAACTCACAGAAACATAATTATACCAGTATCTACATTTTTCTACTGCACACAGGAAAAAATGATTAATTGGATTTACTATTTTTAAGGTAAGTGGTTGCAAACAATTTATAATTAATTTGAAATGTATAATTAAGTTGACTTTTATAAGTACATTGAATTTGTTTGTTTGAATGTAGAACAAAAACAGTTTGAAGCCACTTACTTTGAATTTAGCCAATCCAATGAATAATTCACATCCATATCCACATATTCACACTTTAACAGCAGTCCTGAGAAATTTTTTTTACTGATAAATGCTCTGTTTAATCAAATTTATTAGATAAACCAAATTTTGAACACTTGGATCAATGTTATGCAGAGCTAAACCACCTCCAACGAACCGGAAAGATGTCAAATCTATTTTTTAAATCTCTTCTATTAATGATTTCAGCCACCAACAGTGAAGTCCAGCTCTGAAAATTTGTGTGTGCCTCTACCTTTGGTCAGATTAAAAAAAAAAAATAAAATAAAAAAAAAAAAAAGTCACCCCTGTTATCTACTTCTAGCTGGAAATGGCAAAAGATATGAAGCCAGCTTTGCTCAAGATGGGGAGAATACATTACCTCCTGCCTCCATATCAGTAAGGTTTTCACCAGCACTGAGGCCTCCTTCATCTTCCCAACCAGCCGTGCATTGTTCGATCACTCACACACAGCAGACAAACCTCACTCCTCTCAACCTTCTAATTTCCTCCAACTTCAGCCTTCCTTTTATAGCTGCTAGCCTTCGCTCAATCTGGCACCTCATGGCAATAACTCAGTCCATCTATCACACCAACCCACACTCGGTAATCCAGCAATGGTTAATTCCATCAGTCTCAAGCCTACTATTCAGCCCCATCAGTCCTGAAATCCATTTAAAAGGGCTGAGTAGTTTCTTTGCGCTTCTTTTATACTCAGCTGGTGAGACTGGATGGCTGTGAGGTACAAGGCTAAGACAAAGATAAATATGCAGCCAAAAAGCAAAGGGAATAATTACTCTGAATAGCTCTAAATCATAGTCAGGGCTGGAGCTGCTGCTGTGCGGGGCAAAAGTCAGTGTGATGAAACCAGGCAGGATACAGATGATCCTCAGCGCTACTTAGAGTCCAACTGAGAACTTAAGAACCTGGAAAATACTGATACATGAAAGCACTGAAAGACGAATTCATCTCTTTAATAAAGTCAGTGCATAAACACTAACTGATTAATAGGTTGTTGTGAATAAACTGAATAAAATGTCGCATTGCTTATGTGTAGACCAGGAGCTTTCAAACATGGATTTCTGTAGGAAATCGGATGATTTAGTTTAATTTTATGTACTAAAAAACAAACTAATAGAATTGACAAAAGCACACAATTCATTCATTCATTCATTTTTTTTCAGCTTAGTCTCTTTATTAATCTGGGGTCGCCACAGTGGAATGAACCGCCAACTTATCCAGCATATGTTTTACGCAGCGGATGGCCTTCCGACCGCAACCCATCACTGGGAAACACCCTTACATTACCACGTCTTTGGACCCTGGGGGAAACCAGAGCCCCTGGAGAAAACCCACACGAACTCAGGAAGAACATGCAAACTCCACACAGAAATGCCAACTGACCGGGCAGAGGCTCGAACCAGTGCCCTTCTTGCTGTGAGGTGACAGCGCTACACAGTGCGCCACCGCATCGCTCACTCAATAAAATGACAAACTTTATTAAAAGGTCAAATGAAAATGTAATATAATAAATATAATTTCATAGAAGATGACATAACTCTTTTTGTAAAGAATCCATCTTTCATCTACATTAAAATAATAAATAATTGTCAAGAATAGATCAATACAATAGTAAAAAAGATTTTTTTTAAATATTTTTGTGTTTTGTAGCTTTTTGTGGAGTCTAAGAACATAAATTCAACAAATCAAATAACATTGTATTGTCTTTATTCTATAAATAATTAAAAACAAATGAATCATTGTTAAATTGAAGTTCTTAGTTTAAATTCACTTGATATAGTCACAGCCCTTTAAAACACATCCAAATTAAAATCTTTCATACTGTATATATATATATATATATGTATATATATATATATATATATATATATATGTATATATATATATATATATATATATATATATATATATATATATATATATATATATATATATATATATATATATATATATATATATAAATAAATAAGTAATATCACATGAGCAGCAGTGTGATATGACGTGTGTCCTACCAGTGATGATGTACAGCCATATCACACTGCTACAAGTGTGAATAGTAACAGAAGTGCCATTCATTAAAATCTGCAGCTAACGTCAGAACAGCAGAAACCGTTGCTTAAAAACATGTCACTTCAGAGCTAGTATTTAAATTATTCTCTAACGTAAAGTCTAAAGTAATAAAAAAACAGATTATTTTGCTCACATTTTAAGATTATAAGGCTGAACAGCATGAAATGCCATCAGTTTACAGAGATTTGCCAGTATTTCTCTGTTGCCATCAGGAGATCACAATAATTAACCCCGGAAAAGCCAAAGCTTTCACTACCAGATTACAGTTGTGTTTGCAATAAGGGAAAATGCTAAACACATGCGGGCATTTTTTCTTTTTACTGAACTAGTCTGCAGTACCGAAAATAGGAGACTCAATAGAAACAAACAGATGGCCACCACAAAATACACACATTCCTGATATGCGAGTCACATCTCACACTTAATACACTACAACTACTATGGTAATGAATAAGAGATCGACTTAGAATGTCATTTAACAGATTTATAATGATTTGATCAGCTGTAATTTGTAGTTTTACGCTGAATTTTTTCTCCTCTAAGGGCTTATTATGTGGTCTTGTGGATGGACAACGCCAACCGTCTTTGCTCTACTCAATGGCAGGTTGATGGATGTCAACACGCTCTCTCAGAAATTATATATATTTAAAATTGGCACTATCTTTATAAATAAACTGCATAGTTGCAATCTAAGCAACTACATTTTCGCCTAAAATAAGCCTCAAAAATACATTATAATGTCCAACAGCTGCAATATTTGTCAAACTGTAGTCCTCTGCTTGCCACTCATGTGGGCGGAGCAATACGCAAAAGTGAAGAGACTGTACGAGTTCTGATATTGCAGAATATTGCACGGCTATCAGCCAATCAGATTTAAGAACCAGACAGAACTGTTATAAATATATAATATATAGTACAATTAAAAAAATATAAGTGCACAATATTATTTAAAAATTAAAGGGACTTCTTAAAGGAGCATTTACTTCTATTGATCATAAAGCAAGATATTGTGGATGTTGATGTTGGGGAAAACAGTCACTAACTTACATTATATATTTTTTCCAACTATACATGTCTATGGCTTCTTTTTTGCAACATTTATCAGAATGTCATTAATCATTTATGGGTGAACTGCCCCCTTGAAATGTTTACAGCAAATCATTAAAAAAAAGAATTACAACATTAAAACATTAAATAAAATCAACACTAAATATTTTTATATATTAAAAATATATATATAACAAAAAAAGGAAAAATAAATATGTTTTACATACTATTACAGTCTTAATTTGGCATTTTGAGTCAAATTCTTTTGCATTTATACAATATAATTTTAATTTTAGTTTGTGTGCAATTCTATCATATCTATTTTAAAAAAGTACATATCATTTATGGGATCAAAAGCGTTGAAATCTCTTACAGGCTATAAGGCTCTGTTACAAAACTCAGTGAGCCGCTTTGATGTCTACATAGGGAGTTACCCATGCAGGAAACTAACTGAAATGAAGCCCCATAGAGACTGATTTGAAACTCTCTACATAGGCAGCAATTCTGTTAACACTCACTCATGCATGCCACACCAAATAACATTCCTCACAAGAGAGACTCTATGCTTATGATGCATGACTCTAATCAACATTAAAATACATCCCAAATGCAAATGCTTATTACTTTGCGTTGGAATAAATATGCTTTTCTAAAACGTCTCACAAACCTCTTCGCAGTACATTCTGTTCTTGCCTAAATTGCTTAAGATACATGTAATGCCGCCTTAGAAATTGCATCAGGAATGTCTGGCATGCCTTAAAATGCAATATTTTTGGAAGACATAAAAGTATTGGATTTATCACTATAGTGATTTTTTTTACCCATACAAAACATGCCTTCAGGTATATACTGCTATTTTCTCCTGCAACTCTCGTTTATATCTCTCATGGTTAACTATAACATTGTATAGTTTGCTTATAAAAGTGAAAAAAAGCTTCAAAGTCACTCTAATAAAGCACAACTCTAGGATGAAGCTGCTCTCGGAGTATGCAGAGATTATTTTTGCCATAGTAACCAAGAGAGTGCCACATATTCTTGTCCGTAAGAGATTTGAACTGGACAGGTAGGCACCACTATATGATGATTACAGAGGTCAGTGCGAATGTGGGAGTATAGGAGGACTGGGAAAATGGAAAATAAAAAAAAAGGCAGTGAAAATGAAGAGCGAGACGCAAGTGTTAAGGACATTCACTGGAGTGGGCGGTTTTGGCAGAACATGGCTTAATAAAAAACGCCAAGGGAACTGACACCAAAGGGGGGAATCGAGATGAAATGAATGTTTTATTTATATTTGCACTCCTGATTGGCAAGCTGCAACAGTGGTAGCTCTCAATCAACAAATGAAAAGACCTGTTAATGAAACTGTATTAAATATGGAGGGCTTTTATAGCCATAAAATTGAAACGCGTAACAGAAATACACTCAGTTTTGTGAACGTCTACATTTTGTAGTATCTGAAAATATCACAACATTATATCCTTGATATATAATAATAGTGGTATAATGGATCACAGGTTTTTTTAGTCACGGATCGGACCATTTTCCTTCATCCAAAAAGGGGAGGAGACCAATGTAATTTGCTTTCCATTTATTATAAAACAGTACTGCAAGAAACTTTTGGTTAACAAACAGAACTTAGAACCTGTAATTTTATAAAAAATTTAACTACGTAATCAGGTGAATAAAAATAAACTGTAAAATATTCAGTACTGTGTACTACTACTGTTACTGATGACGCTAAATGTATAAATCTGACTTTTTAAATTTGTACACCCCATATTTATTTTAGTCTCACTATCAATAATAAATGATTCAGTTATTCACTCATAAAACTTCATGTTTCATTGCCAAATGGATCTTTTTTTAAGAATAATTCAGTGGCATATTTTTGATGGCCACCAATTGGTTTAATAATGTAATTGCTGCCTACAACTTTCATTTTTGAGCATATGACGGTGATTTTAATATTTACCATAAACATCAATTCAATTCACCTTTATTTGTATAGCGCTTTTACAATGTAGATTGTGTCAAAGCAGCTTCACATAAAAGTTGCTTTATCTAAATTTTAAAAACTGTTCTTCCAGTACTTTGTGTTATTTGACTGTTTGTAACTTCATAACTAACTCGAGACTAAAAATTTTATCTCTTTCTTGATTTTTGATATTTGAATGCAGCAATTCCAAAGATTAATAAACATGCAAATCACCATCAATTATAAATTATGTTGCGTGGGTGTTGAGATCCCAATCTTTTAATGATTAATCGTGCAGCTTACACTTAATGCATTAATGCAGGCTAAACAAGTAGTGACAGAAATCACCTTTAATAACCGAACAAACCCACCACATCCTGAATAACCTACCACAACTTTTTTCATCATCATTATATTTTACAGGCTTCCTAAATGCTTTCATACATGTGATTTGAATGACGCGAGAGGCAATCTCTCTGAGACAGTTACAAATTTAGAATTAATATACAAAAAGTCAATCAACAAATTAAAAGGTCTGTTAATGAAACAGTGTTAAATATGAAGGCCTTTTATAGCTATAAAACTATAGAAAGTGACAAATACACTCAGTTTTGTAAACTTTGACATTTTCTAGCATCTGAAAAGATCAAAATATTATTTCCTTGATATTTAATAGTAGTGGTGTAACAGATCACAAATCTCACAGTTTGAATCACATTATGGTTTTGTAGTCAGGGATTGGACCATTTTTCGGATCAACCAAAAAAAAAAAAAAATAGAGGAGAATGTAATGTAAATTGCTTTCCATATTACAAAAACAGTACTGCAAGAAACTTTTGGTTTTAACAAACAGAACTTACAACCTGTAATTTTATTAAAAATAAAATGAAGAAATAATCAGCTGAACAAAAATAAATAGTAAAATATTCAGTACTGTAAAAAAAAAAAAAAAAAAAAAAAAAAAAAAAAAAATCACTGTTGCTGATTATGCTAAATGTATAAATCTAACATTATAAATTTGTACAAAACATTTATTTTTAATCTCATTTTCAATAAATCATTCAGTTATTCACTCAAACTTCATGTTTCATTGCTAGATGGATCATTTTTGAAGAATTATTCAGTGGCATATTTTTGATGGCTGGTTGTCACCACCTATTAGTTAAATAATGTAATTGCTAATGTAAATAATGTAATTTTTAACGTATGTTGCATGGATGTTGAGATCCCGTTCTTTTTTGTTTGGTTTTGTTTTTTTTAGGAGTTTTCACCTTTATTATGACATAGGACAGTAGAGATTTTAGACCGGAAAGCATTGGGAGCAGAGAGAGGGGAAGGATCGGCAAAGAACCTCGAGCCAGGAATCGAACTCGGGTCACTGTGAGCACTTCTGTACTGAATGTCAGCGCACAGTACTATTAGGCTACAAAAAATCCCAATTTTTTAATGATTAATCTTGCAGTTTCCACTGAATGCATTAAAAGAAAAACCCTTTAATAACCTGAGAAACCCACCACATACCGAATAACCTACCACAACTTATTCTGTCATCATTATATTTTACAGGAAAGCCTTAATGCTTTTAAATGTACAGTAGTTTGAATGACGCGAGAGACGACCTCTCGGCGATTGTTACAAATTAATCTATAAAAAAAAAGCATTAATTCGTAACCTTTTATGGTTCTCTAAAGAAACAACCATTTTTACAGTGTCAAGAATATTTTAATAACCTAAAGTGCCTTTTGTGGGAATGAGAATTTCATGCATGTTAAATGTTCATTATACAACTGATGCTAATAAAGAACCTTTATTTTTTAATACACTGAGATGTTTTCTTGTGAGGTTTCATATTGACTTCTAAAGCCACAGAGAGGCTGTCTTTCCTTGTAAGGATGCAAAAAGCTCAAGGGAAAATCCTCAATCATAATTTGTATGCCAAAGACATACACATCACCTTGGTTACTGCCTGCAGTCTCATTTTCATAAGACACCCTTTTATCCGTATACATATATGTTTTTATTGCTTCCAATATATATTTATTTTTTTTCTTCCCCCATGGGCTTATATCCCATAAAGTCACCTTCAGAAAGATTCTTCAACATCTCGGTTCTCAGAGTGTCCACTCACCTTCTCTTCTTACAATCTAAGAGCTTCCAAACTATGGCGTTGCAATAATGTGACACACATTAGACTAAGTGTCCATGAAGAGTAAAGTGTTGTTGGTTTAAATTCCCCTTGCCACCTAATACGAGACTCAAGGGACTGGAGCTCAAACTTGGCTGCATTGAGACGCTAAAAACCCAGACACACTCCAGACTCTCTAACAGTCTAATCAGCAATCCCCTTGGACCGTCCTTTCACACTGGCCTAACTCTGAAACACGCTCCATCTCTGTTTTCCCCAACACGTACACACACAAGCTTCACCCAACCTGACCTCTTTTCTGAGATAGGAGGGCAACTGTCTCCCTGTGGAATTCCCTTGCTCTTTCCCAGCGGCCAGAAGTCTCATCAAACCTCGGAGACCCCAACTGTCTGTCTCTCTGCCCCCCTGTCTTGCTGCTCACAAATACCAGGATCTCTTCAGGATGTGTTTGCATGCTCCTGTCCATTTTCTAGACAACCATTTGAAGGTGTGCCACAGGGTGCTAAACTGAATCTCTTTAGAATTTCTACAACAGATCCTGCATGCACCTGTTTTCACAATAAACAGACACAGAGGGCAACTAAAATCCAAAGCGAATACAACTGGATCTCTCACCAGAATGTTGATATGATCTTTAACCAGTCCAAGAGAATCTGGCTTTAACAAAGGGAGTTCTCCCTTCTGTCCCCATGATTCTTCTATTTGCAACTGCAAATTACTCTGGTGCACTGGCACACTTTAAGAGCTTGTGAACATTATATGAATACATTCTGATTAAACAACTACAATGCCCAAATGTGGCAACAAATACATTATGCTGCAATGTAACTTCCATAAATTATACTTTAAAAGTTCAGCTTTGATATGTACTATTTATTTGTGAGTGCTGCTTTATGGATACATCCACAGTGAAGGAAATGCAAACAATGTCAAATTAATTACTTTCCAAAAGGTTATAGTAAATGACTAGTTTTCATGGTGACTTTACCACTGTAAATATAAGGTGTTAACATGGTACAGTAATTACTGTATAAAAAACAAAATACTGTCATTAACCTTTAGATAAATTTTAAAGTTTTGTAGTTCATTCCTACTGCGCTACTGATGACATTTTGATAAATCCTTAACATGTAAACAATATAAACATATTTTTATGTTTTAATTTGCTGTAATTCACATCATGTAATTCATTTAATTTTCTCTTTAGTTTTTCTGATTAACATGTGATTTAAGTTCATTTTTACCTTTAGGCGTGTAGACATAGTCAAGACAATCTGCTACAGTTCAATCCGAGCATCAGAATGGGGAAGAAAGGTGAATTAAGTGACTTGGTTGGTTGTTGGTGGCATGGTTGTTAGTGCCAGATGGGCTGGTATGAGTATTTCAGAAACTGCTAATCTACTGGGATTTTCACGAACAAACATCTTTAGGGTGTGCAGAGAATGGTCCAAAAAGGGAAAAATATCCAGTGAGCGGCAGTTCTGTGTGCACAAATGCCCAGTTCTGTGGGCACAAATGCCAGAGGTCAGAGGAAGATGGCCAGATTGGTTCGAGCTGATAGAAAGGCAACAGTAACTCAAATAGGCACTTGTTACAACCGAGGTATGCAGAAGAGCATCTCTAAATGCATAACATGTCGAACCTTGAAGCAGATGGGCTACAGCAGCAGAAGACCACACCAGGTGCTACTCCTGTCACCTAAGAACAGGAAACTGAGGCTACAATTCACACAGGCTCGCCAAAATTGGACAGTGGAAGATTGGAAAAATGTTGCCTGGTCTGATGGGTCTTTATTTCTGCTATGACATTCAAATGGTAGGGTCAGAATGTGGCATCAACAACATGAAAGCATGGATTCATGCTGCCTCGTATCAACAGTTCAAGTAGTGGTGGTGTAATGGTGTAGGGGATATTTTCTTGGCACACTTTGGGCTCATTAGTACCAATTGAACATTGTGTCAATGCCACAGCCTACCTAAGTATTGTTGCTGACCATGTCCATCCCTTTATGACCACAGTGTACCCATCTTCTGATGGCTTCTTCCAGCAGTATAACGTGTCATTTCATAAATCGCTAATCATCCCAGACTGGTTTATATATATTTATTTATTTGTTTTATTTTTTTAAATAGCATCTCAAACATCTCATCCCTATATAAGAATGTCTTTTTTCATTGCCACTTTCTTATTTGACCACATATAGAAGAGCTGCAATTGTTAGTGTCTTGTTCTTGGCAGTAATAAATACCATTCCATTCATCAACAGCACTGGCACTCAGAACGTATCAATAATTTCAATCCTTATATAATGTGCTGATTATGTGTGAATGCGAGAATGTATGGGTGTTTCCCAGTACTAGGTTGCAGGTGGAAGTGCATTCACTGCG
Organism: Danio aesculapii; assembly: GCF_903798145.1. Lineage (NCBI taxonomy): Eukaryota > Metazoa > Chordata > Actinopteri > Cypriniformes > Danionidae > Danio > Danio aesculapii. The sequence goes on along the minus strand of NC_079452.1, from coordinate 40,221,585 downwards.
TAAAACATATTCTGGAATAGTTGGCGGTTCATTCAACTGTGGAGACCCCTGAAAAATAAGGGACTAAACCAAAGAAAAACGAATAAATTAATGTAGTATCATGACAACCCTATATATTGTATAATATACTGCAAAATTCTAAACTCAGAATACTGCAAAAACCCTTCCACTCTCTCTAGAACTCATCCAGTGCAAATCTCTCACACATTCACCAGACTCCTGCATCTTTAAAGCACGGAGGCTCTTCTAACAGCCTCGGAACTGTTAAAATACACAGTCTTTATGCAGCCACGCACCAACTCAAATACAAGTGTGATTTGTTATTCCCTGTGGCGGGGCTGACTATTAGCCCTGTGCTCCTGTTGTTGCGATAAAAACCACAGCAGAAAACAATAACGAGAGCAGCACATCAAACAGCAACTCGTTTTTTCCCCCTTTAATCTCCCTTCTCAAAAAACATTTGAAAAAGCCGACAGACAGAGCGGTGCTGTCTCAATCAGCGCATTTACATCCCATTACTCTACAGCAAAAGACACCATTGGATTAGTGGATAATCCATTTCGGTTGTGCTAACTTGACGACTCCACTTATGTGATTTTATCCTATTCATCAAATTTGCATTCTACTTAAAATGTGCTACGTATAGCCATCATGTCACCTGGGAGATTGGTAACGCACAAGAAATAAAGCCCATTATTTTAATTGCATGGTCGCTCCTGTCATAGTCAATCATTTTAGAAATTCCTACTTTAAGTAACAGAGATGTAATCATATCAGTGGCAACTGATGGTAGACATCTTAAACTAGCTATTTAATTGATCTGAATGGTTTTGTATAACTGTCAAAGTGAGAGAGAGTACTAAATCTTTCAATAAGAGTTGAAATACAGAATAAAATTGAATACGTGATGCTTTTTAAAGGGGCAAGATGTATGAATTTTCACGTGTTTACTATATACAAAGTATATATTCAATTCAATTCATCTTTATTTACATAGCGCTTCTACAATGTTGATTGTGTCAAAGCAGTTTAACATAGAAGTTGTAGTAAATTGAATCTGTGTCAGTCCAGTTTTCGGAGTTGAAGTTCAGTTCAGTTTAGTATGGTTTAAATTTCACTGCTGAAAGTCTGAACACTGAAGAGCAAATCCATCAATGTGCAGCTCCACAAGTCCCAAACCAAGCAAGCCAGTGGCGAAGAACAAACTTCATCAACTGACATAAAAAGGGAAAAAAAACCTTGAGAGAAATCAGGCTCAGTTGGGCACAACCATTTCTCATCTAGCCCTTTGTTATAGTAGTCAACATTTGAAGTAGATCAAAACTTATCAAAGTTGTTCTAAAACTATTCAATAACACCCACTCTTGCCTTAGGTGAATTTTTAATACCACTTTCTTGATCCACTTCAAAATGTTTTCTACTTTATAACCCTTTAAATTAAAAAAACAATTCCAAAATTCAAAATGGTAGCAAACAGCATGCAAAATGTCTATTTGAATTTGAAAAAGGTATTGAAGCTAAATTCACTTAAGAATGTAGACTGTTTGATTAGCAAGGCCTTGTTTGAGAGATTTGCTGAATTAATTGGTTTCTATGATACAAAACTGATAAGCACTGCTTTCATAAATAATTTTTTAAATCACTCTAAACGTGCATAATGTTGAAACAAATTTATTTTGGAGACTAGCAATATTAAAGGCATAAATCACCCTAAATATGAAATTTTACTCACCATTTACTCTCCCTCAAGTGGTTTTTAAACCTTTATGAGTTTCTTTTTTTTCTGTTGAACACAAAAGATGATATTTTAAAGGCGTTTGGAGGGGGAAATATTATGGGAGCCAGTGGCTTCCTGTTTCCAACATTATTTTAAATATTTTCTCTTGTGTCTGACAGATGAAGGAATCGCAAACACATTTGGAATCAATAGACGATGAGCAAATAGTAAGTAAATAATAATTTTTGGATGAACTTTCCATTTAAAATTCTTTGTGCTTGTTGATGTCATTGTACAACACTTCCAACAATAATGTAGTAACAATGGCCTAAATTTACATGTAGTGTTTTTCAGCCAACTTTAAACTTCCGGTGAAAGGTTAATGTGACTAATTTAAATTGTATAAGGGTCCTTTTACAGCAATGTAATGTAATTAATATACATTCAGTAAAATAAACTTCTGCATTCATTTAGTTGTTCAATTGTAAAACGAGATGAAAGACCGTGTAACTGCTAGCATCGTCAGTACCAGCAGGCAGAAACTCCATTGAAAATACTGGGGTAAAATAAATGCTCATATTTTAAAGACATGGCGGGGGGAAATGGAATTTAATATCCATTTATTTAATGCTTCTTGTCTGGCCTGAGACCCACTTTATATTGTATGTCTATCAGGCAGTAAAGATCACTGATTTTTAAATAAATCAGATCTTTAAGGTGACAATTTTGTAATGGAAAGCACTGATTTCACTGAAACACTTGGGCTGGCTGATTGAAAATTAAAAGTTTGTGTGCATAAACCCCATTGGTTGATTGGACAGCTCGGGGAAAAAAATGATGATCATTGTGTTTTAACAAAAGCTAAACACACTTCAACTCTTGGTGAAGTTAAAAAAAAAAAAAAATAGACACTCATAGCCTCGTCATACTGCTGGCCTTTTTAAAAATGCAACACTCCTATTGAAAACAACAGAGAAAAAAAATGCTAGCCTCAGGAAAAAGTCAGGGTTAAAAAGATGGATTTTGCAGTTCAACACATCCTCTAAAAATAAATGCATCCTTCAGACTTTATCTTCGTCTTCATTGTCAACCATAAAACCTTAAAAATAAACCACAAGCCTAAGGAAAAAGCATTATTGACCAAATGTTTCTCTCTCTCTCTCTCTCTCTCTCTCTCTCTCTTTGGAAACAAATGCAATGGGTTCTAAAATTAAAAATAGCACAAATGTAATAATGTAAGTGATGGGTCAAATGCAGGTGAAAGGCATGACTAAAGGTGAATGAGAATAACCAGTGTTGAGGCCCTAATACTACAACATAATGTAAAGCACATCCCACTTGAGTTTTGGATACATTCCCAAAAACACCGATGTGAATAAAGCAAACCTATATGTATGCAGGGATTATCCTAATCTCAGAGTGAAGAATACAGCAGGGTAAAGCTTAAAATAGGCCAAAATAAAGTTTAAGTTCAAAGCTTTTTCTGCCACTATTGCCATTTTTCCTTTATTTAAACACATCCCACATGACAAGGTTTCAGTCAAAAGTCAAAATGTCCCCGAATGCTGAGGTTTTTTTGGTCCACAGGTAAAGAGTTGCACATGGATTTATTTCAATGCTGTCACTTGCATGCTCGCCTCCAGGCAGCATGTATAAATGACCTTTCTCCAAACTCAAAAAAAGAGAAATGAGAAATGAAGGAGGGTTGAGGTTATTTCCTTTCCCCTCTAGCTCTTTAACTTCCAAACAGTTAGAGAAAGTCCAGCATATCCTCTTAATCAACCGTCAGAGATATAAATATTCATTGGCTCCACTGGATTGTCTTCCGCCCTGCATAGGTAAGATGGTAGGTAAATCTGTGAGGGATGCGCCTGTCAGGACCCATTGCAGAGCCACAATTCACTTTCCTCCAATCAAACCTTCCACCCATCACCTGCAGGCAGCCGTATGGGAGAAATACACTCGCCTGTATAATGTCTGCCTTTTCCCCATCTCTCTTGTTATTCTTTTTTCTTCTGTACACTTTCACTTAGAAAAATTCACAGTAATACCAAGGCCTTTGAAGTACCATGGAATATCAGGAAAGTTTATGGTAAATCGAATGTATGAAAACTATTACTCCAATACATTACAATATACAATTTCTACAGTGGTGGCATGGTGGCTTAGTGGTTAGCACTGTCGCCTCACAGCAAGAAGGTTGTGTTTCTGTGTGGAGTTTGCATGTTCTCCCAGTGTTCGTGTGGGTTTCATGGGTGTTCATGTGGGTTTTATTTCAAAGAAATGCAGTATAAGTGAATTGGATACGCTAAATTGACCAGTGTATGAGTGTATGGGGGTTCCTCAGTACTGGGTTGCAGATGGAAGGGCATTCGCTGTGTAAAACATAACTGGAATAGTTATTATGGAATAGTTGGAACAGTTGGTGGTCCATTCCGCTGTGGCAACCCTGAAGAAGATTTTTTATTCTGTGAAAGTATTCTCTAAAAGTGTGTAGTAGTGTGGAATAAACATGAGCCAGGCATGAGCCAGGCTAAAACTGGGTGTGTGTAAGGTGAGTAAGCCTGCACAGGAGCAACACTATGGGAAGGCTATGCTGAAGACTGACTGATTATGTGGAATGACTGAATATGTAAAGCACTGATTATATATGGTAAATACTCATACGAAGCTATATCTGTGAAAGGCATTCAGGAGAATGAGCAAAATATTATCAAGTTGATGTACCAGTGTGACAATTTATATATACACATTTAGAAGAAGTTGCATCTATGAAGTGACATCTATGGTGTGAAAACAGCTGCTTACGTAGACCTGAGCAAACATATACTTGAAAGTAAAAACTTATACAAGGGTGGTCAGAAGTTAAAATGAGAACACCTAGAGGTGGGGCAGAGAAACTGTATAAAATATATACAGTATGTCACAAAAGTGAGTACACCCCTTACATTTCTGTAAATATTTATCTATAACTTTTCATAGGACAACACTGCAGAAATGACTTTTTGACACAATGAAAAGTAGTCAGTGTGAAGTTCATTTAGCCGTGTAAATTTATTGTCCTCTCAAAATAACTAAAAATACAGCCAATAATAGCTGAACCCCTGGCAACAAAAGTGAATACACCCCTAAGAAAAAAATGTATATGTTAATATTTTGTGTGGCCACCATCATTTTCCAGCACAGCTTTAATTCTCCTGGGCATGGAGTTGACCAGAGCTTCACAGGTTGCCACTGGAGTTCTCTTCCACTCCTCCATCACAACATCACGAAGGTGGTGGACATTTGACACCTTGTGCTCCTCCACCTTCTTTTTCAGGATGCCCCAGAGGTGTTCTATGGGGTTTAGGTCTAGAGAGATGCTTGGCCAGTCCATCACCTTTACCCTGAGCCTCTTTAGCAAGCCAGAGGTCATCTTGGAGGTGTGTTTGGGGTAATTATCATGCTGGAACACTGCTTTGCGGCCCAGTTTTTCGAGGGAGGGGATCATGCTCTTCTTTAGTATGTCACAGTACATGTTAGAATTCATGTTTACCTCAATGAAATGTAGCTTCCCAATGCCAGCAGCACTCATGCAGCCCCACATCATGACACTCCCACCACCATGTTTAACGGTAGGCAAGACACACTTGTCTTTGTACACCTCACCTGGTTGCCGCCACACACGCTTGACACCATCTGAACCAAAAAGGTTTATTTTGGTCTCATCAGACCACAGGACATGGTCCAGTAATCCTGGTGCTTAGTTTGCATGTCTGCAGCAAATGGTTTACGAGCTTTCTTGTGCATCATCTTTAGAAGAGGCTTCCTTCTAGGACGACAACCATGCAGACCAATTTGATGCAGTGTGCGGCGTACAGTCTGAGCACTGACAGGCTGACCTCCCATCCTTTCAGTCTCTGCAGCAATGCTGGAAGCACTCATCCATCTGTTTTTCAACGACAATCTTTGGATGTGACGCTGAAAATGTGCACTCAGCTTCTTTGGCCGACCATGGCGAGGCCTGTTCTGAGAAGAACCTGTCCTCCTTAAAGCGCTGGATGGTCTTGGCCACTGTGCTGCAATATAGTTTCAGAGTGTTGGCTATCTTCTTATAGCCTTGGCCATCTTTATGCAAAGCAACAATTCGTTTTTTCAGGTCTTCTGAGAGCTGTTTGCCATGAGGTGCCATGTTGAACTTTTAGTGGCCAGGTTGAGAGAGTGGAAGAGCCTTTATACCAAATTTAACTCACCTGCTATTTGGTGACACCTGGGACAATGTAACACTAATGAGTCACATGACACAGGGGAAGGAAAATTAGTTATTGTGCTCAATTTGTACATTTTTTCTTAGGGGTGTACTCACTTTTGTTGCCAGGGGTTCAGCTATTATTGGCTGTATTTTTAGTTATTTTGAGAGGACAATAAATTTACACTGCTAAATGAACTTCACACTGACTACTTTTCATTGTGTCAAAGAGTCATTTCTGCAGTGTTGTCCTATGAAAAGTTATAGATAAATATTTACAGAAATGTAAGGGGTGTACTCACTTTTGTGACATACTGTACATCCCAAGATACTTGTCCAGGAGAGACTTCAGATTGCTCTGAGGTCTGCTCTGCACTTTTTCTGCTTTATTATGTTAAATGTACTATTTTTTGTGTTCAAAACCTCCAGTCTAATCGTCATTGATTAATGAAAAGGCCAAAAACTATGAAAAGCCCTGATAATATGAGACTAAGCCGAAGGAAAACGAATGAATGAATGAATTTCTACAGTACTTTTTAAAAGGATTACCCACATGTAATTTGTTCCATTTGTTCCACATGTTCCATTTAAACTAGTTTTAAGTCGGCGCCAGTGGTGTAGCGGTTAATGCGTTGACACATGCACTCCGGTGCTCATAGCGACCTGAATTCGATTCCCGCTTGCGGTCCTATGCCGATCCTTCCCCTCTCTCTGCTCCCCATGCTTTCCTGTCAATAATCTCTACTATCCTATACATTAAAGGTGAAAACCCTGAAAAAAAATTTTTATAACATTTTATAAAAAAATAAAAAAAAATTGTTTTAAAAATTAATTTGGGTTGATTGCATCACAGTTAAACAAGGACGACACATCCCATTTACGTACACCTGGTGGTTTGATCTGTTTCTTTAATCAACTTTCACCAACTTTCCTGATTTTATTTGTGAGAAATAGGCTAGTTTTACAAGTTAAACAGTTGAGTTTTTAGCACTTTTTATGGTAAGTCTGGCGGAAGCACTAATTTTAATTGTAATTAATCGGATTACACCATTACACCAAGAGTTTTGATAATATTCCTATTTAAAAGCTTGACTATTCTGTAGTTATACTATGTACTAAAATTGATGGAAAATAAGTTGCTATTTTATATGTCAATATGGCTAAGAGATATATTTTCATTCTGAAAAAAATAAAATAAAATCAAGGGATTTATGTAAATATTGTGAAGCGGCAGCATAATTTTGTGCACACAAAACAAAAATAATGACTGTATTTAACAGTTTCTTCTCTGTAAATGTTGTTGCTGTCTACGTAGGATGAGGGAGCTCTCGGATTTCATGTATAATATCTTAATTTGTATTCTGAGGACAAACAAAGGTCTCAGAGGTTTTGGAGCGACATAATGGTGAGCAATTAATGACAATTTCCATTTTAGGGGGAACAACCCCTTTAAAGGGCACAATATTTTACCCCTTTTTCAAGATTGTTTTGTGTCTCCAAAATGTGTCTGTAAAGTTTCAGCTCAAAACACCCATCTGATTATATATTATAACTTTCAGAACATTGTAATTTTCTGCTTAGAAGAGTTTAGCTGTTTTTGTGGCCTGTGCTTTTAATGCTAGTTCTCCCCATCCACCGTTCCCACATGCCTGTCAGAGTGTGCCTCAATCTCCGGCTGCGTCAGATAAACCGCACAGTGACAGACATGATAGAAGCAGATCTCACGTAACGTTTGTGAGAAATACCACAGTAAGAACTTTCCCAATGATTATTTGATGTATTTGTTCTGGAGTTAATGAGTCGATGAGAACGATGAGTCACACACAATATCGTTACAAAGATCAAGCACACATATACAGTGCGCACATTTAACTTTGCACTGTTTTTGCCTTTAATTACCTGGTGCTCCTTCAGATCTTACTTAGTTTGTTTAGTTGTTATTGATCAGGGTTGGAACTGAAATCTGCAGGAACAGGACTGAGCACCCCTACTTCAAGATGTCTACACCAATGGTCCGCAATGCACATTTTGTATGTCTCTCTTAGTTAACACACCTGATTTAGATAATGAACACGTTAACAAAGATGCATGAACTGACCCTTGTGTGTCAAATAAGAGAGACATACAAAATGTGCAGGGCCGAATGGAGAACCACTGGTGTACATGCAGGAGTATATAGGTTTCTTCTGATCTTTCAGTTTAGTATCGTTAAATCCGTTCTTGCAATTTACATTCGAATGTGAAGAGGTTTTGTTTCTGCTCTGATAGTTACAAAGCTACACTGAATGCTCTGGGTTTGTGAATCAAGTTTGGGTTTGTGAATTAGAATCAAGACTTGTATGAAAACATTGTGCTTCTGAAATGCTTTCACTTTCAAACTAAAATTATGATTTCAGATATAAAATTTGAATCTCATTCGTTATCTTACTTTAAAAGCAACATGCCTGTAATGTTCAATAATGTGGTCAGTAGGCAGAGAATGCATAGGTGGCTGTTTGAACGTGTTGAAAGCAGTCAGATCAATTGCATTTTTAACCATTTCTGGCAGTGGTCAAAAGTGGGGTCAGACCATGTGCACACCTGTATTTAGCATCATCCACTTGTGATCAAATTGACAAAAACACATCACCAAGTGCAAAAAACTACAAAATACCTTTTGTTTTCCTCCACCAACTCTAAAATTTTGTGGAGAAGCTTCATACAAACAAAAATGCAGGTAAAACTGCAAGAAAAACTGTCTTATTTGGAGCAAGGATGCTGTGGCTGTTTCTTGGGACTGCGATGTGAAATCCAGAGGCATTTAATGAAAACACACAGGAATGTGACCTCTCAGCTACACGTAAACACGGCTGAGTAAACAGGTCATTAAGAAAATAAAGCAACTTTCTTCATTCTGTCAAGCGCAGGAGCGAGGGATTAATGGGCATGGAGTAGGCGCAGTCGCAGACACTGTTCACACAAGCCTAAAAATAACAGCCACAGACATCTAGAGAATCTCTCACCCTGGACATGTTTAATGGCCATTGTTTCTGCTGCATTAAGCCACATGGGCTAAAGTGGCTCTAAAATGTCTCCTCGGCAATTAGGAGACTACGAATGCCACAAGCAACAACTCGGTCTACACCAAATCCAAAGCAAGTGGGTAAAATGCTTACCTAAGTACACATTTATCACATAAGCCAATTAAAGAAGGATGTCACAGTCTATGATACAGTGTTCATTACTGCTATTGCTAACTAAAGGTGTGTTAAAGTTTGGTTCTCTTGGTCATTTTAGTCTGGAAATGAAAGGACAATTATTCAGTTGTTTTATGTTTGTGTATCATTCACTCTCATATAGAAATCTGATACATGGTCATGTTTGTATTTCACATATTTACAGTAAAATGCATGTCATACATGCAACATTTTTAAATATTGCCAAAAATCTACACTTTAATCCATTGTAATTACAAATATGTACATACAGTTAGATGGAGAATGACCAAAAGCATACTGCAAAAGCAACCAAAGAGTTTTTGAAGGCAAAGAAGTGGAATACTATGCAATCCCCAAGTCAATCACCTGATCTAAATCTGATTGAGCCAGCATTTCACTTGCTGAAGACAAAACTGAAGGGAAAATGACCAAGAATAAGCAGGAACTCAAGACAGTTGCTGTTAAGGCCTGGCATAGTACCACCAGGAATGAAATCCAGCGTGTTGTGATGTCTATGCAGTCCAGACTTCATGCTGTAATTGACTGCAAAGGATTTACAACCAAGTATTAAAAAGTGAAAGTTTGATTTATGATTATTATTGTCCAATTACTTTTGGACCCTTGACAAGTGGGAGGCACATATGCAAACTGTTGTAATTCCTATAGTGTTCACCTGATTTGGATGTAAATACTCTCAAATTAAAGCTGACAGTTTGCAATTAAAGCAAACATCTTGTTTGTTTCATTTTAATTTATTTGTGTTGCTATATAGAGCCAAATGTTTAAGAATTGTGTTGATGTCCAAATATTTATGAACCTAGCTGTTAAAAGTTAAAATTTATTAGCTATAATTTAATGTATTTGTTCATGGATGACCATACTGTATATGAATATATGCACACATATTGAACATTTGTAGATATCTAAGTCCAATGGTTGAAAAAAAACATACATAAAACATCATATATACAGTTGTGCTCAAAAGTTTACATAACCATTGAAGAATTTGTTAAAATGTGAATAGTTTTAACAAAATAAACAAAGATCATACAAAATGCATGATATGTTTTATTTAGTACTGTTCTGAGAAAGATATTTTACATAAGACGTTAACATATAGTTCACTATGCAACAATCTAGCTTAAATTATTAAATTACCCCCTGAAAAAGTTTACATACCCTTGGTTTTGTGTCCTTTTTTTATCTGTGCTTTTTCTGCTTCATGATGGTTATATAGGAGTCTCTTGTTTGTTCGGAACAGTTAAACGGACTGATGTTCTTCAGAAAAATCCTCTTGATGCTCCAGAAGGAAACAGAAGAATGGTACCGGTCCGTGGATCAATTGGTACCGGGCCACACAAGAAATCATTAATTATTTCCGTTTTATATATTATCTGAGTCTGAACGATCTTTATTTTCTACCGTATTTTCTCGGTTACTTCACTTGAGCGGCCAACTTTAATCCACAAGCAGCAAAAATGAGTAAAGGCCGTCACTGAGCGCCGCGACATGGCGCGCACATGACAGTTGAAAGTATTGCACACCAGACGCACACATTTGCATGCTATTTTAAACGAAACTATTCAGATGGTGCTCTGTGGCGCGGCAGAAAAATGAACAGTGTCCTGAGTCATGGCTGGGCGCCGCGGACAGCCGCCGACTTGCAGCGCCGGTGTGTGTACCCTGATAGAAACCTATGTTTAGAATTCGGAAATGTATGGGGCTGTGTGGTGTTGCGTGGCGCGCCGCCTAGTGGCGCTTCTGGTGTGTGACCCTTTTTAGAAACAGATGTGTTTGGAAAGTTTCTTTGCTAAGGGGAAAAAGTCCAGTGAAGGACCTGCAAACTGCCAAGGAATGGATCCACAACCCATTTGTCAACTCAGGTGAACCCATTTGTCAAATCAGGTGAATCCACCATGGCTGTGCAAGAAGATCAACTGATGTAGATACCCAATGACGACGGCCATTTGCATATTGTGTTTTTTCTAAAGTTCTTGAAAGTTTGTTATTTCCAATGGAGGTGTGTGGCTTGCCAGCACAAGCGCCATGCATTCCAGACCAGATGCACCCGGTTGAATGAGTCCCGCGAGTCACGTGACAGCGATTGACCGATCAGCTTCAGCTTGTATGGAATATACACATTTCGGTAAGGCTAATTATCTCAGACAAACACAGAACACAAACACTGTAATGCTTTGTCATTTTTTTCAGATGTAAAACTTGTATCAGGGTGACAGCAATGTTTTGTCATTGTCGACGGCCCATTTTTCACATTTTAACAAATTCTTCAAGGGGTATGTAAACTTGAGAACAACTGTATGAACAATTTTAATATGAACTTATATCATATATTTGATTTGCATATATTTCCATGTTTCAGATTTCTATGTGGATTCAGATATAAAGACAGAGAATGAAGACTTGAAAGAGAAAAATAAAATTAAAAAGTGAAGAAATGAAAAAATAGACATTTTAGACTAATTGTATGGACTATAAAAGCATAAAAATATGGCATGCTAAATGCTTTTTATGGTTATATTTATTTCATACGCAACATTTATTTGTAGATGTATTTGGTCCATGTTACACCAAAGAGTAATTGTTTGACCAGTCGATGGAAGACCGGGTTGACAAAAGGACCTGCTGTACATTTTGGTGCCAGTAGAAATTACATACTTCACCTCCCTTCATAATTCTTAAATATCATCTGTCGTTTTACATCCCTAAGATAAATACTTAATAATAACAGCCATGACATATGATATGTCTCTCATTATAATTGCTTTCTAATTACACATAAAAGTGCTGCTGCAGTTGCTCAGCTTAATCCAAACTCATTAAGTGATACCCAAAAATACCCAGCCGGTGGATGAAAGTGCCACGAACACATGCCCGCGTTTACCCACACGCAGACTCTGCCTGTACAACTCAAGAGGGAGGTGAGGGTCATTAACAATAGGGCGTGCGATGATGGCTGGAAATGCCACTGGCACAATCTCAGTTTTAAAAAAAGGCATACGACAGCTGTGCCATTACATGGTCACTTCAGGACACAATCATCACGTACCCATCAGCCCTGCAGCCAACACAACCCACCAGAGCCATCCGGTCGCTGGTACAACAGCTGTGTCACCCCCAGATACTTTATTTGGTAAAACACTAAATGTTCGGCGAGCAATAGGACTGGGTGACATCTTATCAGTACAGTAGTATGTGTGCAATAGTTTTGCGTGTTAACAAAAAGACATTTACTGACACACTTTCACTTTAAATTCAACGTCAAGTGTTTTAATAACACATTTTTGTGACCAGACATGGTTTAAGAGCTCATAATGAAGAAGAAATCATAGCATTTCATTGTATTCAATACATTGATAAAGGCTAGGTCAATTAGTATTGCATTATAAATGTGTGTTATGCTTATAAAACACGCAGGATGGCTTGAAGTACACAAATACTCCAGATATTGCTACAAGTGTTTGTTTTTTTCTCCATGTTTGATCCTTTTATTTATTTTTTATATTCTTTATTCTCTTTGCTGACCTGCAGTAATAGCTGACAGCAGTTGACATCTTTTCTTTAGTAACATAAACTGTATGTTGAGATAATGCACCCTCTATGGGATGATTATTGTCTGAATATTATTTCATTCATGCATCTTAATTTACGTGAGCGAAAAGGAAATTTTTGCATTTGCGGATCAGGTGATGCGCGTGTGTGAATTGACTTTTTGTTTGAGTCTATACTGCCGGCTTCGTTTGAATATTGAGATTTTCTTTTAAAATCTTTTAAGCTTTTTGGGAATCAAATACAAACAACTCTACATGAAAAAGCCACAACATTCTTATCTGATGTGTACACTTGTGTCTGAAAACGTTAGATTTAAATAAAATGTCAACAATAATGTCAATAATTGAGACTGATTTTATGCAGTTTGTCGGCAAATCCACACGCAAATCCACTTACGATCCACGTGCAAATATCGAATTGTGCAAATTATTTAACACACATTAATATTATTATTACTATCATTATTATTATTATTATTATTATTATTATTATTATTATTATTGGACATTCGTTTAAACGTGCATGTGGATTTGCCAACAAACTGTGTCAAATCAGTCTCATAATTCAAATGAGTGCCCCCTGATCCACAAGTGCAAATTATGATTCACATACACAAAACAGAGCATGTATATTCACAAAGACAACTCTGTTTTTACAAAATGCTGCACATTTATTTAAATCTAACTTTTTCAGACACAAGTCTAGTAACGCAGGTCTGTATATTTTTCAAATCGATAACTAAATGTGTACACATTAAATAAGAACGTTATGGCTTTTTCATGTAATGTTGTTTGTGTTTGATTCCCGAAAAGCTTAAAAACCGCGAAAAGTCTCAAAATTCACAAAAAAGTCAATTCACACACGCGCATCACCTGATCCGCAAATGCCAAATTTCCTTTTCGCACACTTAAGATGCATGATTGCAAAACATAATATTTCTTTTCACAAACATGTTTATGTTTGCGCAAATCCTGAAATGCCTGACCAGCTGCTTCATTATGTTTACATATAGTTGAGCTCTGCAGAATATTATGCATCCAAGAGTTCTCTGCATACATATTAGGACCGCATGATATTGGAAAAAAATAACATTGTAATATTTTTTTTCTGTAAATTATTTTGTGATTTGACTAATTTGACAAGTTGACCATTTGGAACAAATTCATTAACAAATAAACATACACAAAATAAAATAAACTAAAGCACAGATGAAAACAAGGTGACGCAGTGGCACAGTAGGAAGTGCTGTCTCCTCACAGCAAGAAGGTCGCTGGTTCGAGCCTCGGCTGGGTCAGTGTGGAGTTTGCATGTTCTCCCTGCGTTCGCGTGGGTTTCCTCCGGGTGCTCCGGTTTCCCCCACTGTCCAAAGACATGCGGTACAGGTGAATTGGGTAGGCTAAATTGTCCGTAGTGTGTGTGAATATGTGTATGTGTTTCCCAGTGATGGGTTGCAGCTGGAAGGGCATGCGCTGCGTAAAACAAATGCTGGATAAGTTGGCGGTTCCTTTCGCTGTGGCGACCCCAGATAATAAAGGGACTAAGCTGAAGAGAATATGAATGAATGAATGAACAGATGAAAACAACAGAACAATGAGAACAGCGCTTCATGGTTTTCGCTAGAGTCTAACGGTATTGAAGAACAGATTTTCAAATGATCAAATGTAAATGAACACTATAAAAGTAAATGGAACTCAATGCAGCCTGATGTAGTCGTCTGCAGTCACATATCGACACCTGTCCATCGGCAAAAAGAATCCCCAGTAACCCAGACCAATTACACGGTCGCACTGTTACTTGTGAAAACAAGTTAAAACAAATTAAAGTAAATTTTTCCCCCTGTAACAACAGCAAAGCGGATTACACTAAATCTAATTATTATTATTATTACTATTTATTACTCATTGATTTATTTTCTTAATTTTTAATTTGTTTATTTTTTCTTATTATTTTGTATTAAAAACTCCAATCTACCGAATGTATTTTTAACAAAATAAGATGAAAAAATATACTAATTAGTAATTAATAAAATAATTAATTTATTGTGGAAAACCTGATGCGGCCCAGCCACACCCAGACTTTGCCTCGAGTGGCCCCCAGGTAAATTGAGTTTGAGACCCCTGCTCTAGTCTACATTGTATAAATATTTAAACAATTAGTCTTTGTTACCTTTTTAAATTGTATGTGCCCAAATGGTTTAAATTCACTTGAAATTGCTTGATGTCCTACAATGTGACTATTGTAGATTCACACATTGCGATATCTTCTTGCTTTTCACTACAGAGATGCCATTTTCGACCATAAAGTTACAAGTAAACAATGTAATCAACAGGTCTCCGGCAGAAACTGTGACAAATAACCGTTCATAATTCAACAGTATTGTGTCGGTGGATTAGATGTCTTCGATGAGATGTTGTTCTGATGACTCTTACCTTTCAAAATGAACCCTGATGTATAGCAATGAATGCGTGCGATTTGTTATTACGATGATATGTACTCCATATCTAATAAGCGTTTCTGTACAACTTGCACAAATTTAGCAAATACATTCTTTATAAGCTTTAGACTGATGTATAGTCTGATGTATATCTATTCATAAACATTGAAATGCGCAAAAACAGTGCCCCAGTATGGCAAGCTGTTGTGACTTTTCTTCATTCTCAGGATATGTATTCTTGATATCAACAATCAACATTCTTGATATCAACAATTCAGTTCTTGATATCAAAAAGGTAATTGTTGATATCAATATTACATTTCAACTAGTATCAACGTTAATTCTCGATATCAGCAATGATGTCACCATTCGCAGAAATACAATTGTTTATATCAAGAATTCTGATTCTTGATATCAACAATTTAATTCTTGATAAACAATTATATTTTTTATATCAACAAATAAATAATTGATATCAAGAATTGTATTTTAACTAGTAAGAAATCAATTCTTGATATTAACAATTAAATTTAAACGGCAGACTATGGTGACATTTAACTAGTGAAAATACAATTACAGATATCAAAAATGTAATTATTGATATCATAAATGTAACTGTTATTATCAACAATTAAATTGTTGATATCAAATACTAAATTGTCGATATGAAGAATGTTGATTGTTGATATCAAGAATACATATCCTGAGAATAAATAAGTCAAAACGGCTTGCCATAGTCCCAGTGCGTCTAGTACTGACACTGGCTATAATTAATCTTTGTTAACGTGGCAAACTTTATAATTTCATGTGCCCAAATGGTTTAAATTCACTTGAGATTGACTGACATCCTGCAATGTGATTTTTGCCGATTCACACATTGCGATATCGATGCTGAAACGATATATCGTTAAGGCCTAATCCATATGAATTATCATCAATAATATTGTTATCGCAATAAATACCAGAAAATGTCTTGATAGAATTTAATAAGTCCATATCCCCCTTCCCTAGTGATCAGATTTAGACTCAGTGTCTGTTATACTTTCTTCACTTCTACATGCTGAATGGATGTCAGTAGGGTATGATGGCTCAAAGGGGAATGTCTGTCACTAAAGCAGAAATCTGCAGATTGGTACGGTCTCTCAAAGACAAGAGAATGCAAAACAGGGTTTAATTGGAAGCGATTAATGCAAAATTGAGATGACAGAAGCTTGTGCTTGTGAAGCATACGGGCGATGTGTACGCTCCGTCGATCAAATGTGGGAAAATCAGAAACTGAGCATTATGGATATAACAGTGAACCTGGCAAAGTTTAATTGCCGGTAACGCAAGAATTCACACATCTATCTGCGCAGAGCCAAATTAGTTACCGAGTTCATTGTTTCAAGATGTGTTATGAAGGTTAACTTTCACTCTGTCAGACAACCAGCCCCTATTTGTTTTGTTAAGCAAACAGGACCCTGTGGCATTTCAATGAGGATTGTGTGAGGATGATATTTTGTTCTATGCTGCTCTGTCCGTCTTGAGTTCTATTAGCACCATGACATGCCAAATTATCTTCCATTGATTCAGTCGAAACGTGAGACTTGTGTAGATTGATGGTTTGTGTATTTGGTGAGTCTTAAAAGTTGACAGAGGCCATGACACGTGGCATCCGTATTGCCAGAGCGAGATGGAGAGATGCTGCTAACTGTCTAGCTCGCGTGACGCTTGGACAGTATGATAGCTGCCAAAAAAAAGAGGTGCGGATTAGCCTGTCCATGTGGGTCCAAAGGAGCGTAAAATTGCATCCAGCAAAGCGTGTAGAATATGACAGCCAAGACATGAAATTCTAATGAAAATCTAAATGCAATGCATATTTTTCAGGAGAACCCACCTACACAATCCAAACTTCGCAGACAGGCTTGCTCGACCCAGATTATCACATGTGCCTATGGGTCTAAATGGAAACAGAGTGAGGATAATCATAAATAAAAAAAAATCTACACTGCACATTAACAAGTTTGAAGTGTTTTTTTTTCTTCAAGTGTGGCTAAGCACAGATGATACTCTGTAATAGCTAAATACACTCAAAAAATATATATGCTTGCTATTTGTTCAACCTACTTATTTAAAATGAGCAGAAACACATTTCCTAAGATTTTTGGGGACAGCTTAATTGTTTTATGTTCAATCCACTTCAATTCAATTGTGTGGAACCAACAGTTTAAAGAGCCTCTATTATGCATTAAAAATGTCATATCTTAGTTTTGGGGGTCTCCACCAAAGGCAGCTATCTATGCAAGCTCAGAAAACACTTTCATTGTCTTATAATATGCATTCATTTTTTTACCTAATTATCCCAACGACTCCCATTTGATTTGTTCAATGATTAATTTGTTTCCAAACTCCTCCTTAGCACAATGCTAATCTGCGCTGATTGGTCCAATGGCCTAGTCTGTTGCGATTGGTCGACTGCGTTCAGCGCAAGACAGAGAGAAATGCCCAGCATGGCTTATCAACAGTTTTGAAGTAGTCAGAGTGCAGAGTGTATGTGTGAGCCCAATGCAGGAGCATTGCATTTAAACACCAGCATATTGCTCTATTCTTAACCATGACACACATTCAGTATTAATCCACACAGTGGCAAAAGCTGAACTTTTTTGAAACCCGACCGCCGCACACATGTAGGAACAGCTGATGGTGGCCATGGCAACGACAAACGGCAGAGGATCGCGAGCTCACAAACGTGTTTGAATCCGCAGAGAATGCGGCATGTGCTGCATTTTCAACAAGGTTTTAGACGCGATATGAGATTGTAAAGAGTTTACCAGATACACTAAAAGCCTCGTGAAGCAGTTACAAGTAACAAAACACAATTAAATACACATTTTGCAAGCTAGAGAAACCAAGGAGGCCACCATTTTAATTGTACGTACTTACACTTAATGTAGGAAGGAACTAATCCATGAAATGTGTACTGTAAAGTTCCTGTCAAGCTCTGACAAAGTCACATATATCAATAGTCTTTTCCGATCCTTCCTTCAACAAACGGCCAATCAATCCCCTGTTATAAGCATGTAGATTGCTGAAACACTCATCCGAAAAATAATGGGAACACAGTACAGGGCTGGGGCTATAATGCTGAGGTATATTTGCAAAAATAAACTTCAACCACTGACTCTTCACAGCCTTATCTTTGGGTAGGGAAAACAACACTAGCTTTTCCTCACACTTCAGAACACAACATCTTTGCGGCTTGATTTAACCGGGATCTGCTATAGTGTTTGGGGGGGGTTCCAAATTTCCCAGATCTGCGCACACAACAAATGGGTGGGGCTTGAGTTCTGTATCAACATCATGCCGACGCCGCAAAAGATTTGTTACCCCGACGATTCATTTAAACCACTCTGAGTCGACTCTTTTATAGATGAATAAACACGGCGCACTTTCAGATTTAAGATTAAGCTGGATGTTTCATTCCACTTAGAACTGTCTTCCATGTCCACTGCATGGAAGGTCATTTTCAAAAACCCATAATAGGGACTCTTTAAATTAGAGACCAACAGTGTAAATAAAAATGGTGGTTCCACACAATCAATTTGTGTTGAGTCAACATGAAGGAATTAAGTTAACTTATTAGTTTTTGCATATTTAAGTGGAATGAACATAAAACAATTAAGTTGTCCAATAAAATTTTAAGAAATGTGTTAGTTCAGCTTGATTTAAATATGTAGTTTATTTTACAGCATACATCTTTTTTGAGTGAATTTTAGCACATCTATGATTAAAAATCTGCTTCTCAAACTAATAAATGAAATAAAAACACCAGTAAGGAATGGTACTTCGATTTCCACAAAAACATTGAAAGGGTAGAATGCAATATTGTTAGAGCATTCGCACAGATTTGCAAAAATAACTAAAAACACTGTAATATACATGCCAGGCAGTAGTTGGCCACTTCACCTGGCAAGAAACCTGAACACAAACAGCCCTTTAATCCTCCATTGTTGCTTTGGTTATAAACTGAAAGCTTTTCATTTTCAGTTTAAATTGGTGTCATGTAAACACGGCTATATACAAATATACCAAAAAGTAAATGTAATACATAGAAACAATTATAATTTCAAATTAAAGTCCAGTCTTGATGCAAGCACTACTGTATGTGTTAATTCACCTGTTATATACAGTATTTCACAACAAGGATCTCAGCTTCCTTTTTATAGGAACATTTCCCTTTCTCACAAGAGGTTCAGACAATATAAATTTGCACTTCAGTAGTGATGTGATTCATCAAGGATCCTTTGTTTTTGTCACTTGTTTACCAGTCTGAAAAACAAGAGAAGTGTTTCTAAAGTCCTTTAATAAAGTACATCAATTGTACTTTATTTCAAGGTCTAATAAGGTCTTCACAATGCTGTCAGCCCTTTCCAAATTTTTGATTATGAAGCCTTCGCAGAAACTAATCTGTGCCTCTAGGGACTTTCTGTGACTCGGGCAGAAGACAGAAGACGACAGAGAAAGAGGAAGCATCCGAGAGAAAGACACAGCACCATGCTGTGTGTGCATGTGGATGACAGGTTAAGAGGATGAGGGCCAATTCGCCTGACACCAAACTACAGAAAACTGTGTCCGTACGCTCCCTTTCAACCAGCCGCAACAACGGAAGGAAGCCTTTCCCAAAAATAGCCAGGCAAAGCTGCTTAAACGCAGAGATTTCTGATACGCTAATCGACAAATGCTCCCTGCCACATCAGCATCATGCCAGTTTTCACAGTGGAGCAGAAAAGGTTGCTTGGGATAGAGGATTTGTCTTCTTTTCTTAGAAATGCCTCAAAGACGGATGGGTCTTTATGAGGGAGAGGCTTAGCACTCTGTATACAGTATAGGGTGTTTTATTATCTGCAATTATTGCCTTTTTGCTACTAATGTTTGTGCAGATCTGCATGCATCGATAAATTCAACATGCATTTACATCAAATGCCAGGCTCTTAGCACTTCATAAATGCTATACAACCACTGCCATAACAGAGATAGGATCAGGTTACATTTTTAGGTTGGTTTAGAAGGAGATATGCTGATACACATCTGATTTCTTCCCCAACAGTTAACATTCAAAGACATACCCAATATGGAGCTTATATAATAAGAGCATATATTTGACAATTGACATGAAAAAAGCTTTAATGCTAATGCAATGCACTGTTTGACAGCCATTTTGCTCTGTGTGACTAGTAAAACATGTATTAGGATTGCAAACTGACAATGTTTTTTTTTTCTGCTGGAGTAACTGAGGCATGAGCTGTAAGACTCCACCTAATGCTAGAAAGTGTTCCACCCAAAATGAGTCAATTCCAGCATGGTAAGCAGGGTATAATATATGTTTTAAGTTATTTAACATCTAAAAATTATAATAGAACATCTTGAACATGAAATTTATGTTATACGAGATTGTATAATATTGTTGACAGTTCAAACGTTGACAGTTCAAACGTATCTTTTAATGAACTTTTGGACTGTGTAGACAGACTGTAATACTTTAGTTTGCCAAAACAACATCAACTCCGCTTTCTCAGAAAAAAACATACTTGTTACCTTTTTGGAAACCCCCTTCCCTCAATTGCGCAGACTCGCTTTACCCCATAATCCAGCCTCTTAAAGCCCCACATTACACAACATGATCACACACTATATAACACAGGAACTGTACTTTAAGGTTTTATAGCATGCCACAATATTAACAATTGAAGAGTTTAGAGGCAAAAACCTCTAAATGCCATCTGAAATTTTCCTTTAAAATTTGCATTTTTATCAGGCTACTGTGTGTATTTTCAGTAATATCACCTTTTTGGTGAAGAATAAGTCTTTTTCCTGTTCTTTAAAGTGAAATATCTTAACAAACAAAGGAGGTTGAGAAAAATGTTCATTTTCTATGGAAATTTCAGTTGGCATTTAGAGGTTTTTGCATCTGAACTCTTCAATTGTTTTATGATAAGAAATATTTAATGTTGCAAACTGTTTGACTTTGTCAGATTGTTTCATTTCTATAGAACTTTCTTTCTATAAAACGTTTTGCTATGTAGATTGTGCCAAAAGCAGCTTAACAGATAACAATAACATGACAAGTGTTGGGGGTAACGCATTACACGTAACGTGAGTTACGTTCTAATATTACTTTTCTAAGTAATGAGTAAAATAACACATTACATTTTAAATCACTTGTATAAAAGCATTTTGGCTTCCCTGTGAATTATAAAGATGACAGAAAAAGTTGTGGTGGGAACTAAATGCTTTCTTAGACTATTAATGAAAGGTGTTTTCTGTCATTGTTTAGCCTGCATTAATGCATTCAGTGTAAAGCTGCACAATTAAACATTAAAATAATGGGATCTAAATTCAAACTATGAATGATAAATGACAACGATTTGCACGTTTATTAATCATTTGAAGTGCTACATTCAAATCTGCGTTTGATCAAGAGAGATTCAGTTTTTACACTTTCAGTTAGTTACAAACCATTAAATAACACAGAAGTACTGGGATAACAGTTTATAGTTTAAATATAAACAATAATGTTTATGATAAAGATTAAAATCTCCATTTAATGGAACTTGACATCGGTGAATGTTGTAGCAATTGCATTGTGTAACAAATGGGTGGCGACAACCATCAAAATTATGTCACTGAATAGGTTTTTCAAAATGATATGCCTATAATGAAATGAAGTTTTATGTGTGAATTGTTGAATCATTAATTGAAAATACATTTGATATATTGTACAAGAGGTTAGATTTCAATATTTAGCATCATCAGAAACAGTAGCAAAGATTATTTTTTGTATCAAATATTTTTTCCAAAAAAAAAAAATTTGCCCCCTCCTTTTTTGCTTAACCAAAAAATATTCCGATCCATGACTCAAAAACTGCAGTGTGATCCGAACCGTGAGATTTGTGATCCATTACACAACTATCAATTCGTTTTTGTTTGTTTTTTTTTTAAGGTAAATGAAGGTGTAGGTTATACAATGTGTTGTTAAATTCTGAGCTCCTCTATTTAAAAAAAAAAAAAAGAAAAAGAAAAATACCCTGAAAGTTCTGAAAGAGATCAAGCCTCAGGCAGGTATGAAAAAGTACGTAGGTATCAAAAGTAGGTATGAAACCTCAATTGTAACTTAATGCATTACTTAACATAAAAAGTAACCAAGTAAGGCAACTAGTTACTTTGGCAACTAGTTACTTTGGGTTGTAACTCAATATTGTAATCATTACTTTTCAAAGTAACTTTCCCCAACACTGAACATGACAATACTTCAGATTGTGGAACAATCCAGAACAATCCAGTCAGGCAAAAAAGTAATGGTAGAATGCTGTAGTATAATAAATCAATACATATTTTATGATCAAAATATTATTTTCAAACTGTTCAAATTGATTACTTGACAATAACTTTTTTTTTCTTTAATAATTTTTTTTTATTAATCTGAAAAACTAAAAATAAAATACTTAAAACCAAATAAACTCGCCTGCTAAACAAATAAATCAAAAGAGCTGACTGAAACTACTCTTGTAAGTCATTGTACAAGTCACACAAACACACAATTCTGCTCCAGCGTGAAGGAAAACCCTCAAGAATGAGGTATTGATTGCATTTACAGCAAGGCAGTTGAACTTTAGCCCTCAGAAGAAGAGCCAAGTCTTGAAAAAAAGCTCATTCTTCTTACTCAACAGCTCCATCAAGTACAATAAATTCAAAGGTCTATCTTACAGTAGCTCTAACAAACGTCATCGGGTCAGCCGCACTGAACACTTGCTGATCTTCTTGCAAACAAATGCATTGTTTAATTTACATTTCTAAAGAGCTCTGGCAAAGCAATTTCACTCAGAGGTGCTTGCGTTTACCTGTTGTTGTTGTTTTGTGTGGCGGACAGATTTGCTGGCACTACATCGCCATCTATACGGTGGGAGTGAGTACTGCGGGTATTAAGAGTGGGGGGTTGGGAGGGGAGATTGTAAGGCAGAGATTGATTTGCCCTCTCTCAGACGTGGCACTTAGCTGGGGCGATCTGCTGTGAATCATGACAAATTAAAGAAAACAGAGCAAGCCTCCCTTTGGAAAAGAGAGAGACAGAAAGAGCTGTGGAAGCTGATGTCCCTTCACGTCTCTGCCGGTTACCTAAGTCCTGTCTGAGACACGGCTCTAGAGAAGGGGAGAAAGGTGTTAGTCACAGCCCAGCTAAGGTTCAGACTTCTCCTGAAGGCATGTGTGAGCCATATAGGGAAGAAATCAATGCAAAAGCAAAAAATAACGGATTACAGTCCACGTAGGGTTTAGTTGGCTGATTTGATCTTCCGGAGTCAATGCAAAAACAGCAATGAGCCAAGATGAAGCAGATCAAAGCGTTCAATACCACTGTCCAATTAGATTATGTGAGGAGGAAACCAATCTATCATTTGAAATGGGGATGACTTTTATGAAACTGATTTTTGAAGGTTCATTGGGGAGAGGGGGAGGGGGCATGGAATGATTGTTTTTTTTCCCCAAAATCGACAGTTAGGTTGGTTAAAATGATTGGTCAAATAATCGCTCTTATAGAAGATGTAAATAATTAGGCTAGTTTCATGTTCAACTGACCCTGATTTGGGACTTAGCTAACAATTTAAGGTTCTATAAATGGTCCCTTAGCATTGCTAATAACTTTATTTATTCACTCATTAATTTTCCTTTGGTTTAGTTCCTTATTTATCATGGGTCGCTACAGCATAATGAACCACCAACTATTCCAGCATATGTTTTACGCAACAGATGCCCTCACACACTACAGCCAATTTAGTTCATCCAATTCACTTAGAGTGCATGTCTTTGAAACCAAAGTACCCAGAGGAAACTCACGCAAACACGGGGAGAACACTCAAACTCCACACAGAAATGCCAACTGGCCCAGGTTGGACTCGAACCAGGGCATTTGCTGCGTAAAACATATGCTGGATAAATTGGCGGTTCATTCCGCTGTGATGACCCCTGATTCGGATTATGCCGAAGGAAAATGAATGAATGAATGAGCATTATTCAAAATGTCTTCATAACTTCTCAGTCTTATGTTATTTTAATGTTCTCAGAATGTCATTTAAATGTTTTTAGAACATTCCATTCACATTATATTGATGTTCTAAGAATGGTTTTTCTATCAACTTTGGAAGAATGTTCCAAAAACATTATTTTAATACTGTTACTTCCTCACATTTATTCAACTTTCTCTGTTAGCTGGAGAGTTAACATAAGATGCGTTCAGCTAGATGGAAAAGAAAGAAGCTGTCTCAAGACGTGATTTAAAAGTCAGACTGTGTTTAGCTAGAGGATATAAAAACACACAGTAGCAAGAGAGTAGTTAAACTGTGTGAAACCATTGGTGTTACCATTTGATGAATACAGGCAGAACAGCACAAAGCTTAATATGCCTCTCGTCTCCCAAAATACACAAAAATTATGTTTTTTGTTTTGTTTTTTTCTTCACTTCGTCAGTTGGTGAAGTTGCTTGGATTGGGACTTGTGGAGCTGCGCATCGATGGACTTGCTCTTCAGTCTTTGAACTTTCAGCAGTGAAAATTAAACCACACTGAACTGAACTACACTGAACTTCAACTCTGAAATCTGGACTTTACTAGAACTTCTATGTTAAACAGCTTAACACAATCTATATTGTAAAAGCACTATAGAAATAAAAATGAATTTAATTTAATTGTTTGATTTTAGGATCTTGAAACAGCGGGAAGCTCTATATTTGAGCAGTGTGTGCATATCAGGTGATCAAATAGAGCTTGCAGTTTGTGACATGTAAATATGACATCAACCATATGATTTTAAACAGTGTTCATGTAAACACAAGTTCAAATTCAAACAAATAGTGTTAATGTAGATATTGTTGTTGTTGTTTTTTTTTAACAGGTATCACTACAACATTTTAGTTACACATGGAAAGAAAAAGCTGCTCATGTCAAGTCATATTTCAGCGCAAACCCTCATACCTGTCAACCCTCTTAATTTTGCTAGGATTCTCACATATTTTACCATTCTATCCCACTATCATCTCGTTTAAGTATGTTCCCATATTTTCTTTCTATGAAAAGTAAAAGTGGCATCAAAGAGCCAATTTCAAATGCATCCAAGAGCTGTTTAAGAGAATTATGCTTTCATTTTATTTTGGCTTGAAAGCACTTTGAAATATAAAATTGAATATAAAAACAGCTGCATTCACTTCCATTAAAGCTTTGCGTCGATCGTCGCCCTTCATATGCAACCATTGAATCAGTCCATTCATGTATCAATGCTGACTGGCAGATGCACTCCATATAAAGACACCGCTCCCAAATCAGCTTCTGTACATGCAATTTAAAGACGAGCTGTGAGTTATCCCATATTTTTACATCCCAATGCTGACATGTATGAATAATAACCAGATAAATGTATACTATGAATGTGTCGATGGCTTTTAAAGCTTAGTTTTTTGTCATGGAAAAAACCTGTTAGACTTGCACCATGATTATGTGCATGAGAAGAATTTTTTTTAAACAAATCAATAGTTAAATGTGAAAACTTTGTCCTACCACATGGATGAAATGGAGCATGAACTATGAAAGGCAGAAAGATCAGAACAGCGGCGCTCGGGACTGCAGGGCACATTCTGTCTACTTATCACAAATCAGATCTCTACTTTCCATTTATCTCTGTTCCTATCATCAATCATACCCAACAACATTCTCAAAAATCACACGCAAAAACACCTCTCTGCCATTAGTCCCACCATTAGTATTCCCCGGTTCCCCTTCAATACACAAGGAATTGCACCGCACACGCACCTAGAGATAAACACGTCTCATGTTTACTGTGACATACGCCTCACTGAGAAATCTGCGTACGTGTGCATGTCTCTGATACGAATCCAAATATTGCCTCCAGCTCGGCAGGTCATCGTGCACAACAAACACGCGGAGTCAGACAAAACGCCACACAGATACCATTCAATTAATTACTGCTTCCAACTAGTGAAATCCAGTGTCACAGATAAAGCCGTCCATGTTTACAGCATGAGTCACTGCAATTATATTTGTATTGGCTAATGCAGTCTAGGCCGTCTGGGTGGTTTTAGATACCCTGAAAAGAAAAGATTCCAGGAGTAATTGCCTATGAATCAATATGCAAATACAAGCGATAAAATATAATATTCCCACTTCTCTCTGAGGGAAGAGGCAGTCCAGGGACGTTTTGGAGGCCTGGCGTGCCGCACGTTGTGTTTGAGAAGTGGATTAGTAGATCCAGGCTTTTGAGGCTCTCCTCGCAATTATCTAGCTGATGGAGGGATGATCTATGCAAACAGACAGGGAAAGAGGGAAAGAAGCACACTAGGGAGGGATAGAACCTTGCGAAGCGAGAGAGGACTGACAATGTGAGATCTCTTTCTGCTAAATCAACATGCGGGGACTCAAATGCAACTCTTGCATTCAAAAACGGAGCAAATGTGAACAAGTGAGATGTGTTTCTCTTTTTTTCTTCTTCTTCCCCAGATTGCAACTGTCTATAAATCAGTTAGATACGGTATAATGAGTCAGAATTGCTGATATGGTCTTCGAGAGAGCAACACTAAGTAATATTGGTGTTATTTATATCCATCTTTGCTTCTGAATAGCATTTTTGGCATCATTCATGTGGCATCATTATTACAAATCTAGTTCTTTCATTCTTCTGACACACACACAAATAATTAAGACATATTATTGTCACTTAAAACATCAGTATCAAAAGCATTGAATATTCCACTTTCTTATTATTAAATGAGACCTTTATTAAAATTAAAACTTCTTTCATGAAATGTAATTGGTGGTCACTAAAAAGGTCACCCATGCTTTCAAAGGAAATATGGCTGCATGAGATGACATTTGGCTATGAGGCACACAAGAACCAATGACATTTGATGGACATCTGATATCAAACCTGACATGTAACAGTGCCATATTTGATCGGAGATGCAGAAATTGAATAAAATGCAAAAACGTAGCCAGGAGGTGGGGTACGGTATTTGAAGAAAACCTTTCTGAGAGAGTTTGACCATACAAATCTCGAGGGTTTATTTATATGACAACAATGTACTTAATAAACATTTTTAAAGGTTTCACATACAATGTCAACCACAGCTGGGTTTCCATCATCCAGTGTTAATGTGAATTTTGAGGTATCACATGAAAAAATTGTGACAAAAAAATTCAATTTTTATTAAAAATTTGTCTTTGAATTTTGAACTTCTGCAACAACAACAAATAATAATAATAATAATAATAATAATAATAAGAGAAAAACAAATTTACCAAAAAAAATATGATGTAGTAAACATAAAAGACATGTGACTAATCAACTGTCATCATCATGCTTACATTATTTACTGTTGGTTGCTAGGTTACCAATACTACAGTGAGCCACTCTAACAAACTGATGGAAATGCATATAATTTGCATGTGGGCTTTTTTGTCTTTTGCAAATTTTGAAAAGTTTTGCTTCATGTTATGATTAAAACCCAGCTTATATCAACAAGTCTTAATTGTCAACCCTCCCGTTTTTTCCAGGGATTGTCCCGTATTTTACAGTTCTATCCCGCTATCATCCCATAAAGGTATTTTCCCAAGGTATTTGCAATAAACATCACAGAGCCGATCCTGCATATGCGCAACCCATACAGCCGAACCACCAGGGGACGCCCCTTGCTCTTAAATGTGAATCTGTTCTGTGCTTTCACACTTTGAAATAAATATAAAAAATGTAAAAACATGTCGATCTTGGTTTTATTTTAAACACAACAAAATGTATTAAATTAGCATAAAAAGTTATTAAAGCAATCAAATGCTTTCATTATGGATCTGTGCATTTTTAAAGTGACACCTCTTATTTAATGTTACTTAATCTGTTACTTAATCAAACGAAAAAAATCTAAAATGAGAGATTCATTCTCTACTCTTTAATCAGATCCCTTATTTTCACATCCCAATGTTGACAGGTATGCAGTAAGTATATCAATTAAATGATACCTTTTCACACACGTGCACAAGGGTGAGGAAAACAAACAGTGTGTAGTATCACTATGAAAACCGTATCACTGGGAAACATCCATACACACTCATACACTATGAACAATTTAGCTTATTCAATTCACCTGTACCGAATGACTTGTGGGGGAAACCGGAGCACCCGGAGGAAACTCACATGAGCACGAGGAGAACATGCAAAGTCCACACAGAAATGCCAACTGGCCCAGCCGAGGCTCGAACCAGCGACCTTCTTGCTGTGAGGCGACAGCACTACCTACTGCACCACCGCATCACCCTCAGTGAGAACATATTGAAGTATTAACATCTGTACCTGTTTAGAAATATTTATTTTAAGGTGTAAACCACCAAAGAGGAAGAAATGATATAGAAAATGAGATGTAGAAATGGGTTCAGAAGGATAGTGTATTTATCTGTATGTAAGTGAGTATTCATGAGCCTCTTCGAAGCATTTACAAGTATTTTCTGAGTTTAGAGTCAAAAAAGCATTGGAAAACGGGTTGGTGTGTGTTCTGGAGCAGTCTCCCCTCCTTTTAGGCCCAACAAGCTTAAATCTGTCTGCTAATATATCTCTTTACATTACCCAAGGCTTTTGACTTCAGCGCCTACTCCGCAATACACTGGCAACATTCAAGTACAAACACGCAAATTTGTACCCTTAGAATAAATCTCTTACATCCCCGAACTCACACTTTGAAGCCGATAGACATGATGTAGGTCAGCAGATTTTGACCTTTCAGACTCTAGACAACAGACATGACCATCAGGAGCGTTGTGTAATCACCCGTTCTTCACCATCAGCTACAACCCACATGCAAGCAAAACGTATCTGCCATGAAGGATTTACACAATTAAGACAAAAATCAGACCTAACCTATGCAGCAAAAGCAGTGACCTTGGTAGAGGATGGCTAGCGAGTACAAAGGAGGGTCGAGATGGCGAGCGATGCATTCAGATCCACTGCAGTGCTAATGACTGGGTGCTCTCATTATCTCCATCATTACCAGACCTTCATTTACCGTATTGTGCTCAACAGCTAGTGTGCGAATTAATCAAGATTTCTCACTGTAGTAAGACAAGCTTCTTCCTAATGGCGCACTTCAAAGATGAAAGTGTAAGTCGCAGTAGAGTCTCTTTGGAAGGTTAAATAGAAAGCAGACCTCCCAAATTCTCTCTGTGCTTTAGTGCAAGGTCATCTAAGGGCATTAATCGGACCAGGGGGTAAAGTTAGCATTAGTTGTTAATCCCTGCTAGTGGTGGATGTGGTAACTACATCATTTTTTGCATAAAAAAAAAAAAAAGCTTATGAATAAAGAAACATTTTCTAATATTCACTCATCATTAGACACTGTAAAAAAAAAAAAGATATCACAAAGTCAGGACAACTATTTTTTCTGTGTTATGTTGACTTATTTTACTACATTAATAATGTTTTAACTTCCTATTAAACTTACTATTTTTGTTCAGTCAGTTTAGTTTTAACATTATGTACAGGGTGCGAACTACGGGGAGCTAGGGGGAGTTCGGCTTCCTTAAATAAGGCATGGGCTGCCCTGAAAACATGATTTGTGAAATTTTAGGGGGTCACAAAATTAACAAAAGGTGTTTTCTAACATGCAGTTTCAGTATTGTGTAATGTGATCATGGATTACTATGTGTAAAAGTGCATTCATTACACTTCTCTTAAAAAAAGATGACTACACATGCTATTCTTGTCATAAGCATCAATGTGTTGGGGCGCTGAGGAGCAAAGTCCAGTCATGTCAAAGATATGAACGTTGAGACACTGCTTATTCATTTATTGAAACAAATGATGTGTTGTGTTTCGCTTTATTTGCTCCATACAGTAGGCCTTTTTTTTAAACACAGTGACATTGCTGTAAACATGGACAATTAAGCTGAAAGCAGAGTAAACTTCACAAAAGGGAACCCCTTTCAATGGTGTTTCTTTCATTTTCGAATTCGTGATTATGTTTTATCGGAGTGATCCTGTGTGTTTTATAGCCTACATCATTGTGGCAATGGTGTGTTTTAGTGCGAGGTCACCTAAGGGCATTAAATGGGCCAGAAGGTAAAGTTAGCATTAGCTGTTAATCCCTGCTAGTGGTGGAAGTAGTATCTACATTACATATTTTTTGCATTAAAAAAAAACTTATGAATAAAGAAACATTTTCACTTATCAAAAAGTACTATAAAAAAATAGCACAAAAAGTCATGACAATTCATTTTTCTGTGTTACATTAACTTATTTTAGTAAATTACTTTAAGTTTTAACTTTCTATTAAACTTATTATTTTTGTTCAGTCAGTTTGACTGATGTTAGTTTAAATGACAAACAATTTAATGGAAAACAAATGAGGCAGTGAGATTTTTTTTACAGCTGAGTTTTAACATTATGCACAGGGTGCTAACTACAGGAAGCTAGGCTCCCTGAAAACATGATTTGTGAAATTTTAGGGGGTCTCAAAATAACACAATGTGTTATTTTGACGTACACTTTCAGTATTGTGTAATGTGATCGTGGATTATTATGTGTGAAAGCGAAAAAATATCATCTATTCACGCATGATGGCAATTTACATCTCTCTTAAAAAAAAGATAACTACACATGCTATTCGTGTCATGAGCATCAAGGTGTGGGAACGCTGAGGAGCAAAGTACAGTCATGTCAAAGACTGACAGCCAGATGCTTTCATATGGACATTGAGACACTCCTTATTCATTTTCCAAAACAAATGATATGATGTTGGACAATTAAGCTGAAGGCAGGGTAAACTTGACAAAATAAATCTCCTTTCAATCATTTTTGAAATCGTGATTGTTTTACCAGAGTGATCCTGTGTGTTTTATAGCCTACATCATGTGTGGCAAAGGACCCCCCACCACTCCCCCTCAGGTAACAAAAAAGTGGGCTGCCCCAAAGGCCACGGTATCAAAAATGTGTTTTTTTTTTAAACTTAAACAGAAAACACACATGAATTACAACACTTTACATAATTTTCAATTGCATGAGGAAAGTGAGCTTCAAGGGTCATCCCTAACTATAAGACACAAAGGCACAAGAAGATTGTGTGAAAACATAAACAAGATATGATTTGATTGTCAGAAAGTAAAAAAAAAAAAAAAAAAAAAAACTTATGAAGTGTTATAAAATGAATTAGAGAGAACTACTTAAACAGAACAAACTACTTTTATTTTCTTTTTCTACTAGAATGAATCACAGGGGTTATACAGTATTTTAATATCATTCAACCTAATTCATAGTCCTCCTTGGTAAGGAAACCTTGTATCCGATGGAACTGTGGCAAAATGGATTTAGAGTAATGCAGAGGATCCCAACAGAGTAAATGGAAACCTCTTAAACATATAAAGTGCTTTGCATTTTGGTATTGCTAGTCTGAAAAGCAAATTTGAGGTAATAATTTGAAGTAACAGTGGTTGCTACCAAACTTCACCATCCACTTCAGAGGGATGCTATATATACACACACATGCACTCTGTAGCTAGTGATGAGCATCCTAGACACAAAGAGTGGACACAGCTGAAGCCAGCCCTTCTGCATGACTGCCTTCAGGCTTTGCGACTAAAGGGGAAGTGCGATTGTGTGTGTGTGTGTGTGTGTGTGTGTGTTGGTGCATTATGCCCTGGCTGGAGCAATGTGCACCTGTTACCCTTGCAATAAATAGAAATGACACCAGCTTAAAGCAACACTTCTTTCTCTCATTAAGTCTGATGAATCACAAGAGTAACACATAAGTGGCAGCGAAGTCATCAAATGCACACTGTCCGTGCCTCGCCACAAGGTCGTCAAGGGGGAAAGTGATGCAAATGGCAATTCAAAAGTGTTAAGCGTGGCCTATACAAGATTTAAAACCAATATGTGCATCACAGAGCAAACAACATCTCCTGGAAACTTTAAATGGCCACACTGACTTATCTATTACCTGAGATATTGGACTGCATGTTCCATCCCAAAGAATGCTCGCCACTTAGGGATCTTACAGCAAGTAAAGGAAATTATTTTCCCTTCCATTTCTCTCTCTCTCTACTTTTCCATTTCCCAACGCCATGCTGGGGGAAACTGGGTAAATAGATAAGTAAATAAAATAAAACACAAAAGCAATGGGGGAGAGTGCGCAAAAGATAAATGTGTGCACCTCACAGGTACACCGCACTCATTCTGAATCATTGCAGCGGCTCGCGACTGCTTAACGTTTCATTTCGGAAACAGGGATTTATAGAGGAGGGGAATTCACAGGCTCCGATACGCAAGGGAAACTTGGCGCCCTACCTGCACGACTATAAATAAGATCCTTCTCACTTGATCACACACGGAGCCAGAGAGGAAAAAAGGGATTTTGCACCACTGGCCAGGTAGATAGCGATGGTGAGACGACCATACTAAGAGCATTCATTATATGAGGCTATAATCTATTTGAAGTGGATTGTTACATAGGTGAGCACATTAGTAACAATAAATTGTTAAACAGAAAGTGTAGGCTCTCTGAAGATTCACAGCACTGTGATGATTCACAGCCAAAGAAGTAAGAGCTCAATGAAGCATCCGAGAAGAGCTGAAATGTGACAAATGCCGGATAAGTATTTATAATAAGTGCAAGATGATAGGTCTCTTGATGTTCTGAAGAATAGAGTATCTTTATTTAACCTGCGCACAAAGCCTGGGGGTTTGTCTGAGATAAGCAACGGTAAAGATGTTTTGAAATCGAATAGCGAATAAAGAATGCAGCACATGCTGAGGGCATGCAAAGTTATCGATAATCTAACACACTAATAACGTTTTATCTAGAACAAATCGTGCATGTCATCTTAGAAGGGACACATATAAAACATCCAAGCGTAATACATCATGGTGAAAATAAAATCATTTAATCTGAGAGAGGAAGAACTAACACAGCACCTGTTGTTCATTATCCTGTAATAAGTGTTGAGCAGTAGCTTACAAATGAGCCATCAACATTTCAAATGCAAGATGCCATAACAACGTCTCCTTCAATCCCAAATGACTATACCACAAACTACTGCAATGCATGTGCATTATTAACAATATTAACCAAAGGGTCCATTAGCACGAACAGCCTCAAGTAGTCTGATGTAACGGCGGATCTAAATTCTAAGATCTCTTTGATTTGGGAAAGTCAAAATGTTCAAATTAAAGTCAGACTTTACAAAATGTAGCTGAATAGATTAGTGTAACCTGATCTCTGGTCAGTATTGGCAGGAGCTTAGCCAAATACAATGTTTCAATGCATTATTAAACAAAGATTAAAAAAGGAGTGTTTTCAACCATTTTGGGACCCCAGATAACCATCCAGCCATCAGTAATGATTTTATGGCAATGGAAAAAGCATAATAAACAACCTTTTGTGCAACTGAAAGGTTCAACGATTGGTAAAGGTTTTCAATCCCATTACAGAACATTATAAGAGTGTAGGCAGATGAAACATGATAATCTTGCACTTTATGAAGCATGGTATAGTAGTTTGTTACAGGTCCAATACAATATACCTGTAAATGACTAGCCTAAATGTTCATCACAGCATTCACCTTAAACTGAATCGATCCGTTTCTTTACACGTGGAATTGACCTCACTATTTGAATCCAGTTGTTTGAGGTAAACGCGGTTCTCCTTCACACTCGACTCGCTAAATTGAAATAGAATTTAATTCTTCTTTTTCGTTTTATTTAAAAATGACAAACTATAAAGGAGATATGCGGTAAAGTAAAACACTTAATGTGTTATTTGTTAGTATTCGAGTCTCTTCATTTAGTTCGAAAGTGATATTTGGTCGTTAATCGCTTGTTTGATTGCTATTCGTTTATCTTTTTGATTTGCCTTAAAGCTCTGAAGCAGAGAATATGAATCGTTCATTCGTTAATGGATGAAATTATAAGTTTTAGATATGAACCGTTTAACACTTAAATGGTTTGTTCGTTTGTTCGCTCATTCACCGTCTTTGGTGAATGGAGAAGGGCTCCGTGAGCCAGCCCGTCGTGTGAATGTCTCCTGATGAAGGGAGCCAAAGGAGCGCTCAACTTCAGAGCTGAGCGGAATATAGATGCGATCTGAGACTGAGTTTGCTCGTGATTTCCATCTGAACCCAGGCAGTGCATTAGACTGATGCACACGAATGGACTTGAGTAAACATCTAGCGATAACGTCCAATGCATCAGAAGCAGTACTATTAGTATTATTAATAAACAGCAATGAAAGAATAGCATATTTCATAATACTGATTTCTACTCTGTGTGCTGTGGATAACAGATGCAAATATTCGCTCCGCGCAACTCTTTCTGCATAACGAGTTGTAAAAACGATTCTCAAATGATTATTTTCACATTTTTTCCCGGCTCTAAATTAATGCAAAATAAAACTGACAACAAGCGATAAGCATAAACAGAACGGAATGAAACCTCTCGCGCCTACCTGGGAAACGAGGAATGCGATGAAAATGCGGGTTCCGAACTCCATGGTCTCAGATCAGTGGGAATAATGTTCAAAACAAGATGCTGGTCGGACCAGCGCTGTTCATAATTCCAGAGTCGCGAGAGTAAAGCCCCTCTGCCTCGAGCTGCCAACTTCCCAAATAGAACTGCAGCCTCGTGAGCAGAGCATTGGAGTCCACCACCAATAGATTTATAGGGGGGTTTCTTCCTTGACGCTCGCATGAACCTGACATGCTCGCACCGATGCTCAAGTTTCAGCATCTTCGCATGGCATTCCTTCATCTTTCACCGATTTTAAACTTTCTGCTTAGAAACATTCTGGCGATTAAAGCGTTTAATGGGTGGCATATTGCGTCTTTTGGCTACTCTGTTAATGGAAAGAGTATTATAGAATAATCAGACATGCATAGCTCCAAAAGGCTTGTTGTATATTTTAAGGTGTCATGTTTAATCTTGTTTTCTTAGAAGAAAAGCAATCAGCTTATGCAGGGTTTATGACCAGTAATCAATCTTAACTTTAGAAGCTGTGTTCAAGATCAATGACCGTGAACTTGTGGTTCACGGGTCTGTTCTGACTGGGTTGTGGGCAGAATGAGGAAAAATCTTATATGCAAATAATCCAACTAAGCACACAGCCTTCAATAAGAATACCAAAGTTGGTCCCACTTTATATTATTCATTCATTTTCTTTTCGGCTTAGTCCCTTTATTAATCAGGGGTTGGCACAGCGGATGTTTTACGCAGCGGATGCCCTTCCAGCTGCAACCCATCAATGGGAAACACCCATACACTCATTCACACTTATACACTATGGACAATTTTGATTACCCAATTCACCTATAAGCGCATGTCTTTGGATTTGTGGGGAAACTGGAGGAAACCCAAGCATATGTGGAGAGAACATGACACCATGATGATATATTGTACTTATCTTCTTATGTAAGTACAGAATGCCTCTTAATAAAAAGTGGGACCAAAAATGTGTTGTTAAAAAAACATTTACATGGAACCATTTCATTCCAAAATTTTAAATATGGGAAAAGGTTTAAATGTCTGTTTAGATGTTATTTTTGCTGAGAAAAAAAGGTTATTAAGAGGTTATTTTAAAAATTATATATATATATATATATATATATATATATATATATATATATATATATATATATATATATATATATATATATATATATATATATATATATATATATATATATATATAGTAAAATAAAACTTTTAAGCCTACTGTATATGTTTAACAGTTGAAAATCTTCCACTACACAAAAATCAATTCAAACTAAGCAAAGCAATGCTGGCATCCATTATGGAACCACAAAAGGTTCTTATAGAGTCTAGCTGTTAAATTCAACCCAGGCTCATTCTGAAAACGTACCTCTATACATTTCTGGAGTTTGCGAAATACATTCTAGGAGCTACATTTTATTGCAGTTTTTGTTTTCACGAATCCACAAGAGGCCACTGTGTACGCTTTTTGAGATCTCAAATTTCTCTCACAAATTCCTCTCACCAGAGGCCACTGTTGACTGACTGACTGACCAATTGACTGACCCACCCTCCTCCTTCCCTAAACCCAACCAACAATTTTCAAAAGCAATCGAAAAAAAGAAAAGCCCTCATCTGATTTTTACCACGTTTTCAGATTTTACCACATTCTCACCCCTGTTTATTACTTGTTCATTTAATTTTTGCATTCTGTCTTTGTCTTATGTTGTACCTGCTTTCTGGAACCGTTCTTCACCAGACTGGACACCCGTCGTCATGGTCAACTCAAGTCCATGTCTCAAGTCCGCCGTCGTACATGACGGGCTAACGGGACAAACCTGGTCACAGCGGGAAAGCCGTTCATTTGGAGTTAATGGTCAGCTGGTAAGCGCGAGAAGGAATGACGTCATACCACCTTGTAGCATTCGTTTTTAAAAAATGAAATGCAGCCATACATACCTCTGGCTACATCATTTGCAGTCTCCAGAAATGTATATACAGTAGGACTACGTTTTCAGAATGAGCCTACAGTATGTTGGTTAAATTGCCAGTTTTGGAACCTTTATTTTTAAAATTGTATAGAGTAGCATAAAAGC
This sequence comes from Danio aesculapii, assembly GCF_903798145.1. NCBI lineage: Eukaryota > Metazoa > Chordata > Actinopteri > Cypriniformes > Danionidae > Danio > Danio aesculapii. The sequence goes on along the minus strand of NC_079452.1, from coordinate 40,184,810 downwards.
AATGCAGAAAAAAACTCTAATAATTTGAGTCAATTAGATCATAATTTCTGCAGCTATTGGCATAACTTCTAAAAGGGTGGTGATTTGCATATCAAAGATATAAATGTAAAACGATAGACAACTTATAAAACATTCATGTGTATTCATCTTCAAAACTGAAGAATTGAACTGCATTGTGTTTGCTTGAGAAAAAGGGTAGCATTTTTACTGACTGATATGTTTTTGGGGTAAATTATTGGCTTGTCAGACTGACTGATAGATCAGTAGTTGGTCTAAAACGTAGGTTCAAATTCTGAGAATGACTCTAAATGCTCGCCGGAAGTCTATTTCAAAATAAGATTTATGCAGTTCCAGTAACTGCTAATAACATTCAAATAACTGCAAAGCTTTTTTCCAATACATCTGCTTTTGTAGAGGACTGCAGATACCAGACTAGAGACAAACAAGGTCGTTTTCTTATAACAAATTCACAAAACCTTCAAAACAGGCATTTGAAGTAAACTTTGGGTTTGTCACAACCAAGAGGGTTAAACTAAGATTTCAGGATTCTTCCTTCCAAACCACAGCACACAGATATATTCACTTGACTGACAATGACACAACAGCTAACCTCCTATTCTCTCTAGAATTTTGTCACACTCAGCAAAACTTTCTCTGACCTAAGGTTGTGGAGACGTGTAGAAACTTTTTATAAAAGAAGATTTTTTTCCCCCTCTTGGTGAAAATGTTCCTTTGACCAAGGCTCATGGTTGAAACACTGAATCACTGTATTTCAGTCACTTGTCATATCTTCACATTCTTGTGCTAAAAGTTTTAATGGAGTTCAGAAAAGACAGAATGTCTATTAAAATCTCAGCAAGTCTGACACACTGTCCAATAATGACTAGAGGTATTCAAGAGAGCTGAACATTTCTACATTTATATCTAAATCAGGAACAGTTCCAACATCGCAAACAGTACGTTTGAGTACAAAAAAAAAAAAGAATCAGAACATAATAATGGAAATCATCAACAAAAATCCATCTGACAATTATAGGAAAAAAAAAATCACAAGTTCAAATATGCATGAATCGTTTTAGCATTTTAATTGAAACATTAGTTTGTGCTCAACCTATTATTTACAATTCCCCATAAATGATTAAGCATGAGTAGTGATGGACAGGCAGACCAAAAGAAAGTGTCCAAAAATCCATCATAATGACATCATAATATTTTTTGACCAACCGTCATGGGAGTTTCAGGCCAAAGCATTCAAAAAGAAAGACATTTATATTTGGTATGGGAATATGGCCATCCTCTTTGAGCACTCCTTTGTCCCGGTTATATCAACATGTCTTAGATGCACATCAAGGGAACGTGACACTTCCTTTTATAAAAGACAGCACAGCCGGATGCTCAGACAAGCACCGAGCTACACATCACAGACCTCTGCAACATCTCAGACATATCCAGAAGCCTTGGTTAACTGCTTTAGCTATAAAAGGCATGTTTTAAAACAAAGCAGATTCAAAAGAGAAAAATTATAGATCAGAGACTGTCTAGACTAGACTGCAGAATACACATCAGCTTTTCTGTTTCATTCTCAAATTCACATACTGCAGGGGTTATCTACTGAAAAAT
>NC_079452.1:40175690-40178190 GCF_903798145.1 Danio aesculapii | reverse complement strand
GTTATATCTCTTTATCAAAGGATCTGGGCTGTAAATAGCATTACGGCTGCTGTGGATTTGTTTAAAAGGCATATGTTAAAAAGGTGCAATGGTAAGGGGGGTCTTTTCAGTATCTTGGATTGTCAAGGAGGAGATGAAGAGGAAGCCACCTGCAATTTTAAGTGAAAAATGAAGAAGTGTAAAACGAAACCATATGAGAACGATTAAAATGTCAAGACAAGAGCGAAACGTTTTAAGATAACATATCTTCAGTTCGGGAGTGAATGCTCAAGGTATAACTCTCCTGATTCAATATTCTACTGCGGAGACGCTACGGAGTCAGATATGAAAAGTTCAAAATTAAAAATCAAAGAGGAAATGCCGTCTGACTAACAAATCAACAAACGCATCAGGGAAAACTCAAGTAAAATGTAATGAATAACCTTGAATGGATTAGGATATCCTTATGGTATTCATTCATTTTCCTTTGGCTTAGTCCCTTTATTCACAAGGGGTTGCCACAGCAGAATGAACCACTAACTTATCCAGCATGTTTTACACAGCGGAAGCCCTCCCAGCTGCAACCCAATCCCGGAAAACACCCGTACACACTCATTCACTCACTCACTCATACCCTTCAGCCAATTTAGTTTATTTAATTCACCTATAGCGCTAGTCTTTGGACAGTGAGGGAAACCAGAGCGAACACGAGGAGACCATGCAAACTCTACACAGAAATGTCAACTGACCCAGCAGGGACTCAAACCAGCGCCCTTCTTGCTGTGAGGTGACACTGCTAACCACTGAGCCACCGTGTAACCCCTTATCATAATCTAAAAAAATGGAGAGAAAAAAAAAAACTGTTAAGTTAAATTTTGAAATGATATTTTTGGCAAAAGCAAGAAGTTTAAATGTACAAATGTGATTTTATGTGTATAAGGCATATTAAATGCAGGAAACTGATTTATTTTAAAGTTTCAAGTAATTTTATTAAAAATATGGCTTAAAATGTTCCATCTTCAATTTAGCAGAAGTTTCTATATAAAAATAAAACAACAGATAGTAATGCTTTATTTTAAAAGTTATTTTGAGGGATATTAATTACTATAGTAGTTACAATGCTTAATTACATTCAACTAACCCTAAACCTAACCTGCATTGTAACCCTGGCCTATATGACATACATTCAATTAATTAATACGACTCCGTATTTACAGTGCTCAGCATTGAGTACACCTCATTTTGAAAATGAATATTTTTATCCATTTCTCAGTGAGTATAGGCAATGTATTTTGGTGCATTTAAAGAATTTATATTTAATAAAACAATATTTTAGTCACCAAACATATTTAGAAATTTAAAGATAATACAATTAAATGCAAGCAAAATATCAAATATAAAAATTACAACCTACAAAATATCAACAAATTTTTTTATATATTTTTTTTTGCTTCTTTAAATAAAAATTCAAAAATGACGAGAAATCAAAAGATTTTCTATAATATATAAATTATTATATTAAATTTTGGACCGTTATCGTAAGTTATTTTGTTAGATGAGCTCCAGATTTGCCTTCAGTACTGACTAATCTAATATACATGCACAAATAAAATATTGTATAGCTTCCTATTAAAAATATGAATTTAAAAGATAAATTTGTGAGGGGTGTACTTATATATGTGTATATGAACACTGTATATGAATACTAACAAACTGTACTAAAACAATTAAGAATAAATTTGCTAGTGAAGCTTTATTCTGAAGTACACGTATGTAAATATTTTTTTATATTTTTTTATATTTTTTTATTTCATATTTTATATTCAAACTTGTGGCTTACAGTGGTTTTATGAATGGCAACAAATACAGATTTAATGACAAACAAAAAGTATTTTGTGAATTATGATCCATACATAGAATATCTAAATATGTCATAAAATGAAAATGACTGATGTTATTTAAATAAACAATCGACGAGTTCAGATGCAAAAACCTCCAAGTGCCATCTGAAATTTGCTCTAAAATGAGACTTCTTTATATTCACTTATTTTACATTAAAGGCAATGAAAATAGCGTATTAATTGGCATAAAATGGAAATTACTCAACTGATACATAGGAGCTTGAGAAAATTGTTAATTTTAGGATAAAATTTAGATGGCACTTGCATCTGAACTCTTCACTGAATGAAAAGCTGCATGTATGACATTTTGTTTCGATGCTTGAAAACCACATTTCTTTGGGCTTTAACCTACATATGTACATTTTATTATTCTTATTATTATTTTTAGCTTTAAAGTTAAATTGAGCAACTTCAAAGGAAAAAAGGCACAAATGAAGCCTTTCATATTTTTTTAGCTTATCTTGACATTCTGTTATCTTGACGTCTTGTTATCTTGTCTTGAAAAGGGAGGGATGAAAACGTCTCCTGCTATTGAATGGGAGTAAGAGTGCCAGCAAAATATTCTTTATAGGAAACAATCCACTACTCCCCTCTCTAAAAACAGAAAAGAGCACAGAGTG